>NC_056748.1:277342710-277491551 GCF_019279795.1 Protopterus annectens
TTTGATTCTCACATGGGGCAATTGGCTAGGGTTAAAATTGGCCTACAGTGGCAGTTAGCCTAGTACTAATCTATGAACCTATTTTTAGTTTATTTGCAGTAGTGCACAACAGATCCTGATCACGTCTGTCTTTGAGTATTTTTGGTTGATCTGTTTCCTCTTCTGTACTCTTCTAACAGTGACACTTCTTGTCTTAAATGCTTTGTAGTTTTCTCTGTTTGATACTTTCATGATGGCATTCGATTTCTCCCCTTCCTTTCCTACCCCATGTTTTTGTGGTACGACTTTATCTATTATTAATTTAGGTGCAAGGGAATATATCCTATTTTCTTCTGTTATGTCACATGACTCTGTATGGATGGTCCTTATTACTGTGTCCACTTGTTTTATCAGACTTCTAACTTTTGGGGTTTTATTGACTTTCTGTAGCCTATTTCTTTCATTGATTTGAATATGTATGTCCTTAAATCATACAACTCTTCTCTTAAATCATTTTCTTCTAAACTAAGAGCACATTCTTTGTTCTCCATTTACTGTGGGCATTCTATAGAAAGTTCCAGATCATCTTCCTGTGCCACATTCTCTTCGGTTTCATCCTGTGTCATCCATTGCTCTTTCATAGGGGATTTCACTGGCCTATCACTCCACAACATTGACTGCGTCAGGGTTGCCAGTTTCTTGTTCCTTCTCTTGCTGTGCAACTTCATCTGAATTTCTGTACTTGTTTCCTATGAAAGGCTCCAGAGTATCGTTATATGGCAACTTATGAGATGTTTCCTCTCCACTGGTTTCTCCTTAATTTGGGGGTCCATTGCTCTAGCCTGCTATGATGTTATCTGAGTTTGATCTACACTAAAACCTTCATTTCGCAGGTAATCCCCAATCTCAGTTTCTATTTCTTTAACTTCTCCATTACTAATTGCCTTTTCTACTTTTCATCTTTATTTTCTTATTTTTTTGTATTTAAAATTTTCCATGTCCTGATGCCTTTGCCTGTGTTTCTCTTCAGATGTCTTTGTTGCTGCTCTTTTTTCTGTTGATTAGATGTTCATCGTGCATACAGCTGCAGTCATAACAGATGGGTTCTCCTGCCATCAGGCGGGTCCTCGGTCGGCCGAATTCCAAAGTCTAGGTCTGGCGTCGGTTGTCGTCGCTTCTTCCCTGACGTCAGTGTGACAGGGGTATAAAAGAACCAGCCAACGCCATTTCTTCAGTCTTTCTTGCCGCGCGGTGCCCGAAGCAGAAGCAGTTCGCAAGTGCCGGTCGGCCAGCTCCTGAAATTACGAAAATTTTGCAACCGAAGTCTTCTTTAAAGCTAAGTACCCCGTTGGGAAACTTTTCTTGCCTCAGACCGATGTCAGACAAAGTTAATAATTGTATTTCTTGTGGGAAGCAAATACCGCATAAGGATTTTCATTCCCTCTGCATTCCTTGCTTAGGCCCAGACCATGACGTCTCGGTCTGTCGTTTTTGTGCTACATTTAACAAACGCACCATTAAGCGTCGGGCGGACTTCACCCAGCACTATTTTGGCAAAAAATTTAACTATATTATGTCGTCGGATACTCCGACTCCAGTTTTGTCTAAAAAACGCAAAGATAAGGACCGACACACGAGGTCCGCGGCCTCTACCGACACCACGCCAAAGCCGACTTCAGGTGGTCCGGTTTTCAGTGAGGCACCTACGCAGCCCCTGCCTACCGACGACACTTCATTGGTGGTGTCTTCTGTGCCCGAGGTCGCAGGCTGCTCGGCCCACACTCCGACTACAGATACCGAAGCCACTCTTGGTGGTGAATCTCAAAATGTAGACAGGTCTGCCTCCTCTCAAGGTGTCTTCAGACCTTCCTCTTCTTTTTCTATCAAGGCTTTCACTAAGTCTAAAGCAGCCATGCATTATAAGAGACAAGCTCCACAGGGCCCTTCTCCAGGTCCCATGCCTAAAAACAGATGCTTAAAATGGCTGAGGATTTGATTACTCTTATCAGGGGTTCTCACCCCCCCCCCCGGACAAAAGGCCCAGAGTGGAGGAAGAATCCCCCTCCTCTGACCAGGCCTCCATTATTTCAGAGCACTCTGATGAACAGGAACATTCTTAGTCCCCTTTTGAAGATTCTGAAGCTGAGGAGTCCATTCCCTCTGTCTCCCCCCCAGAGGATTACTCATTTGGGGAAACCTTGCATACCTTAAGGGAACACTTCCACTGGGAAGGCCAAGAGTACTCAGATTCCAAAAAAAGGTTTAGGGATTTTCTCTTGCTACCTCAGCACAGGCCTCTGGCTCTACCTCCTGTCTTAGACATACTAGATAATGTGTACTCGGAGGCCTGCCTTAACCCGGATTTTTTACCTCCAGCCCCAGTCAAGCCTGACAGGTACTACCGGGTTCCTGACTCACACCAATTTTTGTACAAGAGCCATGCGGCTGACCCAGAAACTTTCTCACAGGGCCCCAAGGGAATTAAGGCCTCCACCGCTAAAAACCCATTAACTTCCGAGAGAGATTCCAGATCCTTAGAAAGATGGGGAAAAAAGGTATATACCTCGGCCACCTTAACCATGAGGGCATTAAGCTGCCAGTTTCATATGCTTAAGTACCAACAGTTTCTGTTATCATAGTTGAGAAGCAAAATGTCACAACCTGAACAACCAGACTTGAAGGAGTTGCAGGATTTGATGCATAGTGCAGAACAGGTGGGTAAACATACCTTGCAATGTGGTTTTGATGCTCTAGAGGCCTCATGTAGAGCTGCTGTTACAGGATTAGTCATACGTAGACATGCCTGGCTCAAGGAGCAAACCTTACCAGATCATGTCAAAGCTAAATTACTAGATGGCCCTCTTCAAAAGGATGTATTATTTGGTGTTACAGCTGAGGAGGTATTAAAGAAAATGGAGGAAAAGGCTAAATCAATGCAAACAGTGAAAGATTTTCTACAGGTACAACCTCCACGTTTCAGTAGAAATTGGCCTTCCAAAAATTGGTCCTTTCCAGCCACAGACAGACCCCAAAGAGGTAGATACAGGTGCCCGAGGGGCAGAGGGCAATCTCAAGGATCATTTAGGGGCAGACAATGGCAAGCACCTACACAAAGAGGAGGAGAGGATAGTTCGCAGCCATTCAGAAAGCAAGCCCAATGACTTTCCCCTTTGCATGCCAAGCAAGGCTCAAATGGCAGCACCCTTAGGCGGAAAACTGGCATTATTTTCAAAAAATTGGCATATTGACACAAAAGACAAATGGATCCTGGACATTATAAACAGAGGCTACAGATTCCATTTTCACACCCTTCCAAAAATGAGAGGCATGCCAAACCTGCCACACAATCAAAGAGCAGAGGCACAAAGACAAATTTCAGATCTCATGGACATGAAAGCTATTCAAGAGGTACCTACTCACGAACAAGGTCAAGGTTTTTATTCCAGACTATTCCTGGTACCAAGGAAGGGAAAAGATTGGAGACCTATTTTGGACCTATCCATCCTAAACACATTTTACTGCACAAAATTCAAGATGCTCACATTACAGCAGCTTCCTCCCATGCTGGGCAAGGAGTCTTGGCTGGTAACATTGGACCTCAAGGAGGCATACCTGCATGTCCCAATCAGACAAAATTGCAGAAGATACCTCAGATTTCTTGCAGGTTCATCCCATTATCAATTCTCTGCGTTGCCCTTTGGCTTATCTACTGCGCCCAGAGTATTCACGAAATGCCTGGCATCAGTAATTGCCTACTGCAGACTTCAAGGGATACAAATATACCCATATTTGGACGACTGCCCGATCCAAGCGGACAGCAAGCGCATACTTCTGAATCATCTGGCTTTTGTAATAATGTTATTGAATTCTCTGGGATACACAGTCAACAAAAAGAAATCAAGGCTAATACCCTGTCAGAAAATAATTTTCATGGGTGCCAACTTGGACACAAACACCCAGATGGCCTACCTCATGCCAGAGAAGCAGGGGCAACTAACTCAATACTTCAGAAAACTAGCAAATTTCACCAGGCTGACTGCAAGGAAAATCCTGCAGGCTCTGGGATTCATGGCATCTTGCATCCTACTAATCCCATGTGCAAAGCTGCATATGAGGAAACTTCAATGGTACCTGAAAAACCTATGGTCTCAACACAGCCACAGCTTGGAAACAATAATACCACTAATTCCATGTCTTCAAAAGGAATTTCTGTGGTGGGCTCAAGCATGCCAAAGAAACACAGGTCTCCCATTCTGCAAGCCTCAAGCAAATCAAGTCATCACAACAGACGCCTTGGCCTACGCCTGGGGGGCGCACATGACAGATCGGTGCATTCAGGGCAAATGGTCCCAAAAAGAAAAGCACCTTCACATCAATCAAAAGGAAATGCTAGCAGTAATAAATGCTATTATAGCTTTCAAAGACCTTCTGCATCCAGGTCAACTATTGATAAGGACAGACAACACCACAGTAATGTGGTACATAAACAAACAGGGAGGAACCCATTCATACCCCCTATGCAGGCTGGCCATGTCACTTTGGAACACGGCCCTGGAATTACAAATCGAACTTCAAGCACAGTACTTGCCAGGCAAGGAAAATATGCTGGCAGACAACCTAAGCAGAAATATGACAGATCCACACGAATGGAAGTTGCATCCTCAAGTTTTTACAGAGATAATTCAAGCATGGGGAAGGCCAGACATAGATCTCTTTGCCTCCCACAAAAATCACCAATTGACAAAATTCTGCTCAAGGACTTTCCATCCACAGGCCTGGAGAGTGGACGCTCTCTCTTTCAGTTGGACAACAATGACAGTTTATGCCTTTCCACCTCTTCCTCTGCTGCCCAAAGTTCTATTAAAAACCAGAGCAGACAGACCAAAGATGATTCTCATTGCTCCAGACAGGCCAAGACAGCACTGGTACCCACTCCTGAGGAGCCTGACGTACCCCCCCCCCCCCATGGACCCTACCTCTAATGCCTCTTCTTCTGACTCAGCACAGCTTCAAAACTCTTCACAGTCAGCTGAAAACACTCAATCTGGCCGCATGGAAGATTCCTTAACATCACAACAGACCCTACTCTCCAAGGAGGTGCAGGATGTCATTTTGGAGGCCAGAAGGCCGTCTACTAGAAAAGCTTACTCCGCAAAATGGAAACGGTTTTGTGCCTGGAATGAGAAAAAGGGCCAGAATCCTGGAAAACTGAATTTACATCAGATATTACAGTATCTAGCTGAGCTGCTAAGCAGTGGACTTTCATTTTCCTCCATCAAAATCCATGCCTCAGCCATTTCTGCAGAATACAACACTGATCCACCTTTATTCTCTCACCCCCTCTTAAGACAGTTCCTCAGAGGGGCAAAGAATATAAAACCCCCAAGGAAACAACCAATACCTGCTTGGGATCTCAATTTCATTCTAGAAAAGCTGACCTTGCCTCCTTTTGAGCCAGCTGCCTCAACAGATTTGCAATATTTGTCCTGGAAAACAGCTTTCCTTCTGGCTATCACCTCAGCTCGTAGGGTATCGGAACTACAAGCCCTCATGGTTGTGCAGCCTTTTATCATCTTCCATCAGGACAGAGTTTCCTTACGAATCAACCCGTCCTTTATGCCAAAGGTGGTATCCAGGGTGGCTTTGAATCAGGCTATACACTTACCTACCTTTTACCCTAATCCTCAAAACAAAGGGGAGAGACTACTACATTCCTTGGACATCCACAGACAGCTGCGTTATTATTTGGACAGAACAAAGCCTTTCAGAAAATCAGAACAGCTCTTTGTGTCCTATGCTATAGGAGCTCAAGGGAAGCCAATTTCCAAACAGACAATCTCAAAATGGATAGCCCACTGCATACGCTTTTGTTACTCTTTTCATGGTAAAACTGTGCCTGCAGGCATCAGATCTCACTCCACAAGGGCCACAGCTACCTCTGCAGCTTTCCTCAGAGGAGTTCCTACCAAAGATATTTTGGAAGCAGCCACTTGGAGTTCTGTGCATACCTTCTCCAAGCACTACCACCTACCATTATACTCCAAAACTAGAGCAGGCTTTGCCACTGCAGTCTTGCAGGGCATTCTGGCTCCTCCTAGTTCCACCTAGTGCCTACCACCCCTTTCTTAGCTTTGGGATTCTACCCATCTGTTATGACTGCAGCTGTATGCACGATGAACATAGTACAGTTTTGTTGTAGTAGAAACTGGAAACCAACCACCACGTAAAATCAATTCTTTATTAGAACAAGAGAATAAGCGCTTTCGCGTGCATCCACAAAGGCACGCTTCTTCAGATTCAATGAATATAGTATGAAATCACTCATTATATATAAAAAACACTAATTTGATTATATGTAATTATCCAATTAAATTCAGTTGTTGCTTATTCAATTAGTTAACCCACTTAGATATAGCTTAAAAAATGCTTGGTACTACTTTTCTTTTAAAGTCATCAACTCTAAATAATACACTGATAACAGAGAACCATAAAAACTATTAATAACACTGCACAAAGCAGTCTTCCAGATTTTACCAAGTATATAAAAACATTGTATGCTGACATATATAAATGCTGTAAAAATGTCTGAATTTATAGGCTTATAAAAACATTATAAAAATAATGTCATCTTTTAAAATTCTAATGACAACGTTACTTAAATAAACAGTATTAAGTATACAGTTCAAAAATACAATATGCCGATACATAGAGCTTACTACTGACAGTGTATATAGATATATACTAAGTATGCAAGATAATGTGAAGCCTGCATTTGATTTCATTTAAATATAAACTGTATTAAGCTAATAGTTACAACATTTTCCATATTTATATATAAGTACACTAATATGTATGTTGTTAGTATCCCAAAAATCAAAGAAAATTTTTTTGTATATATATATACATGTATACTTTTTATAGATGTTGCCAACTATAAGTTTCATATGTCTATGGACAAAATTCATTTATGGTGGGGGATCAAGAACAATTCTAATGCTTACATACAATCCTATCATCAACATTCAAAACTTTTGTCAAACATTAGTGGTATACTAAAAATCACATAGAACTAACCATTCAGGATGTTAAATTCTTATATATCTATAGGTGACTTTTTTGTATAATCTAATGAGCTATATATTTCTAGAATCTGTTTGGAGATATTAGAAATATTATGAAAACAAAACAGACATATTGACCATTGTATAAGTATATGTATAAATGAAATACATGTGAATATAAGTATATTTGAAGAAAAAAATTCTTTTACATAGCTATATGTGCAAGAAAGTATATAGCCCTCACTGTCCACTCTAAATGCAAATAGATGTTAATATTTGCGTTTCTTTAGAAATGATCTAATACTCACATAGGTATTCAGTCCTGGGTAATTTTGTGCCCTGAATTTAAATATCCAGTCTAGCTCTAAGTTCTCTAAGTCATTAAAATTGTCACCCTTCCTAATGTTTGGTTCTCTTTTTTGTAGAACTCTAAAAAAGAATTTATGTTCAGGAAAATCTACAACGTGTTTGGATAAAGCATTCCTGTGGTCAGTTTTCTTAATGGCATATATGTGTTCTTGTATTCTGTCCCTAAATCGTCTTGTGGTCATGCCTATATAAAATGCAGGACATGACCCACAAGTTGCCAAGTAGATAACATTACTGTCTTCACAGTTTGCAGTACATCTAAAATCAAAGTTAAATAATAGCTCAGGGTGAAAGAAACTTTTCTCTTTTGATATCCATTCACAAGAGCTACACTTTCCACAAGGATGAGTGCCAATGTTAATATTGTTATTTAAATTTGTTTTTTTAGAAATTGAATTAGGTCTTCTTTCATTACACAGTATCCTTTTTAGATTCTTTGAATTTTTGTATGTGAAGGTGGGTCTCTCACCTATCAATTGTTTGATGTCATCATTCGTAACTAAAATAGACCAGTTTTTTATAATAATGTCTGTTAGATATTTGTTGTCACTGGTATAATTAATTATACATCTGACATAACATGAGTCCATTCGTGAAAGGTTACTATTACATCTACTAGAGAAATTCAAGGATTTAGAAAAACCAAAAGAATTAGAATATCCATAATTCCTATAAGAGGTACTTTCTTGCATAAATGAATCTTTTATCTTAGTTACCATATCCGAGTTATATCCTCTTTCTTGGAAGAATTGTTCTAATTTGTTGAATTCACTATTTCTTTCATTTATTCCTTGACATAATCTATCTATCCTAGTGTATTGTCCCTTAACTATGTTTTTAAAAATAAACCTTGGATGCATGCTATCGTATTGCAATAAGGTATTTTTCCAACATTCTTTCCTGAATAACGATGTTTTAAGTCCCCCTTGTCCATCCTTTTGAATTTTGAGATCAAGAAAATTAATGTCAGAGGTTGAATGTTCAATTGAGAATCTTAAGAAGTCTGTTGTTTTTATAAGACCCATTGCTCCTACTACTACTGGAACTGTCTTGTTATCTTTGTTGCACATTGCCCTCATTTCTGCCTGCAAATCCTAGTATTTTCTGACTTTGTTTTTCTCTGTCGTAAGACACTGTAGTCACTGGGTGTAGCATTTTCAGTGATCACTGTTTTTGTCTTCTTTTCATGGAATACTATATCTGATTTTCTCGTGTCTATTGTTTGAACTGTTGGTAATGGATGACCCATGTGATATAAATGTCATCATTTTCTATGATGCTTTGTGGCTTATGTTTCCAGTGTTTTTTCATTTAGTTCCATATTATAATGTTTCCACAATCCCCAATGCAACTATCTTGCCACATTATTATGCCTTTCAGTATGCAGTCCTTCTGCCATTAGTATACCACAATCAGCAACAAGATGTGCCACTGTTTCCAGTTCTGTTTTACAAAACCTACATCTGTCTGTTTCGCCCACATGTTTAATGGACTTTGTAAACCAACATGTACGTAGTCCACTATCGTGGGTTGCCAATATTAAGCTTTCATCTTTTGGTTTAAATTCTCCTCTCCTTAACCATTCTTGCATTCAATCCTGATCAACTTGAGATTGTTCCAAGAGTTTTCTATACTTGCAACTATATTTGTGCATTTCACACATTTCTTGCCTTCTCATCTGATCTGTCACCTTATATTCTTCCTTTTTTTGACACATTCAGTTGCTGCCTGATTTTTATCTACTTCTGGTTTGGTTTTCATTTCCGCTTGACACTGATATGCTTCTGCTAAACAAAGCAGAGAAGTCAGCTTACACATATTCTCCTCATGTTTCAAAACTTTGACTACATTTGGGTCTTGTGAGGTCAGCAGATATTTATGCATTGTCATGATTGCAGATCTATACATGCAATGAACTTCAAGGAGGCCCATACCTCCTTCAAAATGGGGAATATATAATCTTGGTATGCACTGATTTTTGTAAATATTTTGATGAGCATGAACCATCCTTCTTGTTTTCCTGTCCAACCTAGTCAACACCTTTTGAGACCAGTTAATCTCTCCAAAATTGCTTTAAAGGTTGCTTTTGCACAGTTATCAAGACCAAATGGCATTCTTATGTCATCTGAAAATGTTTTGACCATTTGCCGTTGTCCTTTCAGTTCCTCATCTGATGAACTATGCAGTTTTAAGTCATCTGCAAAAAGAACATAAGTCTCTATACTATTTTGTTTTCTGGGAACTAAATTGTAGCCATGACCTAATCTGTTAAGTAGACAGCTTAATGGGTTAAAGGCAAGACAAAAGAGCAGCGGTGGCAGAGAGTCACCCTGGAATATTCCGCGTTGAATTTTTATCCCTGGAATAATAATTTGTCCTTTATCATAGCTTAACTGCAAAGTGTTTTGCCACTGTTTCATAGTTGATGTAATGTAATCAATCAGTGTAAGGTGTATCTTATACATTTTTAAGCACTCTTTTACCCATGAATGTGAGATACTGTCAAATGCTTTTTTTGTAGTCTATCCATGCCATGCTTAGATTCTTCCCCTTTTTACAGTTCTCCATTATGACTTTAACAGCAAATGATCCTTTGTTCCATGTGACTTTCTTTTATTACCCTTTTGTTCCATTGCCATGATTGAGTTTTCTTCTAAATGACTATAAACTCTGTCGGCATCAATTCTAGAGTATAGTTTATACATCTTTGGAAGGCAAGTTATTGATCTATAGTTTTTAGGGTAGCTTGCAGGTTCAGTCCTAAGTAGGAGTATTGTTTTTCTTTTTAACCTGGTTGGTGACTGTTCAGGGTGCGCATATAAATAGTTCTTAAGCATGGCTAAATCTTCATGTAAAGATGTTAATACTTTTAGGCAGAAGATAGGTACTTCATCTGGGCCTGGTGTTTTCCAGTTAGGGGCTTTTCTTAACTTTGTTTCAATCTCTCTGGACGTTTCTTCATCTCATTTCATATCCTGTACATTTGAACTTCTTATTCTTTCTTTTACTTCTTCTGTTCATTTAGCATCTTTGGTATGTTCCACAGGATCTTCATAGATATTTCCCCAAAATTAATCTATTTCTTCTTTTTTTAGTGGTGGTTCAATTCCTTTTGCCTTATTTCCCAATTCTCTATAAAACTTTTTTGGGTCATCAATAAATTGCTTATTTTATAGTTTTCCTTTATATTTATCTGCATATCTTCTAAGTTTTTCTGCCTGTGCTGATGTTCTGCCTCAGCTTTGGTGAGACTTGGCATCACTTATGGCTATGACCTTTGCTCTAAAATTCTTTAACTGATGATTTAAGTTCAGGAATAGAGTTTCATTGCTTTCTTTTTATTTTTACTTTCACTAGTTTCTTTTGTGTTTTTTGTCTCTCAAGTACAAATGTTGAGTTTTCTTGACATTCATTTCTACCAAGTTTTAGCCAACAAGTCTTGGTTCACATCAGGGTGAAGATGTCTACCTCTCAGATGCAGCAAAGTACATTGTTTCAGGCAAACCACATGTGGGGACACGTGTAGGGCATTAGACTGGAGTACAGATGGCCCTGGGTTCTAATCCAGGACATGCATACATGGGTGGGAGGTTGGCTGATAATGGTTAAGGTGTTTGTAAAGTAAACACAAGGTGTAGGGTTTGATTCTCACATGGGGCAGTTGGCTAGGGTTAAAATTGGCCTACAGTGGCAGTTAGCCTAGTACTAATCTATGAACCTTTTTTTAGTTTATTTGCAGTAGTGCACAACAGATCCTGATCACGTCTGTCTTTGAGTATTTTTGGTTGATCTGTTTCCTCTTCTGTACTCTTCTAACAGTGACACTTCTTGTCTTAAATGCTTTGTAGTTTTCTCTGTTTGATACTTTCATGATGGCATTCGATTTCTCCCCTTCTTTTCCTACCCCATATTTTTGTGGTACGACTTTATCTGTTATTAATTTAGGTGCAAGGGAATATATCCTATTTTCTTCTGTTATGTCACATGACTCTGTATGGATGGTCCTTATTACTGTGTCCAATTGTTTTATCAAACTTCTAACTTTTGGGGTTTTATTGACTTTCTGTAGCCTATTTCTTTCATTGATTTGAATATGTATGTCCTTTTGTATTAAATCAAACAACTCTTCTCTTAAATAATTTTCTTCTAAACTAAGAGCACATTCTTTGTTCTCCATTTACTGTGGGCATTCTATAGAAAGTTCCAGATCATCTTCCTGTGCCACATTCTCTTCGGTTTCATCCTGTGTCATCCATTGCTCTTTCATAGGGGATTTCACTGGCCTATCACTCCACAACACTGACTGCGTCAGGGTTGCCAGTTTCTTGTTCCTTCTCTTGCTGTGCAACTTCATCTGAATTTCTGTACTTGTTTCCTATGAAAGGCTCCAGAGTATCGTTATATGGCAACTTATCAGATGTTTCCTCTCCACTGGTTTCTCCTTAATTTGGGGATCCATTGCTCTAGCCTGCTATGATGTTATCTGAGTTTGATCTACACTAAAACCTTCATTTCGCAGGTAATCCCCAACCTCAGTTTCTATTTCTTTAACTTCTCCATTACTAATTGCCTTTTCTACTTTTCATCTTTGTTTTCTTATTTTTTTGTATTTAAAATTTTCCATGTCCTGATGCCTTTGCCTGTGTTTCTCTTCAGATATCTTTGTTGCTGCTCTTTTTTCTGTTGATTAGTTTTGCTTTCTCCTTTGCATAAATATTGCACCATATTAAATCTGTTTTTCTTTCCCATGTCCATATTTCTTCTTTAGATGTCTCCTCTCTTGCTCCTCCTGTTTCTTCTTACTTTGGAGACTCGTTGTTTCATCATGCTGTGGTGCAACCTGCGTTAGACTTTCTGCACTAAAACATTCACTTCACAAGTATTCCATAAATTCATCTTCTATTTTTTTAACTTCTACTTTACTAATATTCTGTTTTACATTCCCTCTTTGTAATTGTATTTTTTATTGTGAATTTTTCCATATCTGGCTGCCTTTGCCTGTATTTCTCTTCATATATCTTTGGGGCTGCCTTTTTGTGTTTATTAATTTAGCTTTCTCCTTTGCATAAATATTACACCATATCAGATCTCTCTTTCCTCTGTCCATATTTCTTTTTTATACCTTTCAAGTCTCTAGATTTTGTACTTTATATTTTCGCACTTCTTCAGTCGCTTCTTTTTCTAAACGGCCCAAGGCTCCTTGATCTATATAATGTTTTTCCTAAATGTGTTGCATTAATAAACACAAATTTTTATTTGAAGCTTCTGACAGTTTTTCTTGGGGAAGTATTTTTCTGTCCTCTAATTTCTTTCTCAGTCTTTTTTGAATGTCTTCTGTCTGGAAATTCTGGGCTTCTTACATAACTGTAACCATATGTGTTTCTTTTTTATCCTTAGTAGTTCACTCTATCATTTTATGGCTCTTTTTTGGCCTATCAGTTTTTGTGGACTGTTGCTTCCTTCTTGATTCCATAGTATCTTTCCTTCTGGTAACTCAGACCACATATAGCTTAGAATCAGCAACTAAATATTGGGATAATGTTACTGCATCATCTATGATGCATGTGCTGGCTGAATATTACTCTGTGATAAAACGGTTCCACTTCAGAATCTCGAATTACTGAAAACTCTTAACTTCATATGGTTGAGGCCATATGATCGAGTTTTCAGTAACTCGAAATTCCAAATTGAAATAAATAAATAAAACACATAGTTTCTGTAGGGGGACAAGCCCCCCTGCACCCTCACCCCCCCTACTTAAATATACCAACTCCGAGATCGTGCTACAGTGAGGAAAAGGGAAATCTCCCGTTCCATTGCTGTATGCAGAAGCACAGAATGGTAGAGTTCCCATTTCCTTGCTACAGTGCGATAACGGATATGCTATATTTAAGTAGGGAGGGTGCAGGGTGAGTTGCCCCCCTGCAAAAAACTTATTTTCAACTAAAATAATTTTTTTTTCTTTAACACTTAACAATTTCGGGTTTCTGAAAGCTCAGTCATGTGGTCTCGACCATATGAAGTTCGAGTTTTCAGTAATTCGGGATTCTGAAGTGGAATCGATAAAAGACATGGAAGACTGTCAAAGGTTTATAATTACACATGTCAGTGCAAGAGTTAGTAAAAAATCATAACTGAATCTCACTTTAAAAGCCACAGTTGTTGCAATCTCACAGCTTAACTGAAGCTGACTTTGACAGTTCTGTCACCCTGGATCATAACTGAATCTCACTTTAAAAGCCACAGTTGTTGCAATCTCACAGCTTAACTGAAGCTTACTTTGACAGTTCTGTCACCCTGGACTTCTGCTCCATTCTTAGAGATGAAAGAATGCATAAAAGTGTAGGAAGTGTATCATTACCTCCAGTGACCAAACTTCTGAGTCTCCTCATTGTGAATCCATTGCCATCCACAGTAAAGTCAGTGAAGCTAAGTTTCTTACTGTTACATGCATATGCATTCCACCAGGGATAGAAGTCCATTACTGAGGAAGCCTTGCACTGGTTAATCATGAACCTCTGAGATTTCAACATTGACTGAATATTATTCAGTGGATCATTATACACAACCATCCTCACAACTTTATAGTCTCTCCCAGCTCATCTCAGAACATTCCAGACTAGATAAGTGCTGTGTCACCAATCTTGAATGACGTAATTTTATTTAACATTTGTTTACCATTAAAGTCCAACTTGGAACGAAGCCAGTTTTCAGCAGAGTTCTTGAGAGAAATACTCCAGATGCATGTCTTTGAAACCCAGTGATCTCAGCAAATTTTGCAGAGCACAAAATAAGATAAAGAATGACACCCATACCTACATCCCAGCCCGTCTGGGTTCAGTTAGCGGTTCAGGTGACTGATCGACAGGAAAAGGATGGGCATGCCCATCCAAGGTAGGAGGATACTCATTGATAAGCTCCCTAAGGGATGGGGTGTGGTCCAAAGGAGGGAGTTGCCCTCAGATGTAAAAACAACAAGCGTGGTGCGTGTGGAAGTGGAAGTTGATGGGACATAAAAAAAAAAAAAAAAGCCCCCTTCCCGGATGGATGCACAGATTAGCCGAGGCTCCAAGGACACCCTCAGGGTCTATGACTGCCCCCAGTAAAACTGAGTGTGTCCTTGGGGTTGGAGAGTAGCTGGTAGACCCAGCATGGGCATTGCGTACTGGGGCCAGGGTAATAACAATGAGGTCCAAGGGGACCTAAGAGGGAAAGAAAATAATCCCACCTACACTAGCAAAAAAAAAAATCTTTTCACTAAACAGCAAATGCAGAATGTATGCAACCCCACCCAGAAAAAGTTCTGGAACTTCTTTGATGGTCTTCTTCATCTTAGTCTGTCGCACATCCCTTTCCCCTTACCATATTTGCATGAAGCCTCAGAAGCAGAAAGTTAATCAAAGCACTTTCAGCACTGAGTGGAAAAGCTCATTTCCAATTCTATTCAAGTACACAGTATATGGTCTGTACCTAACAGACATCCTCCTTTTCCCATCCTAGCAGTTCATGCATCTTCTGACCATGAACTTGTCACAAACTTCTCACCTGGTTCCCAGCTGTAAACGGCCTTGCACCAGTTCTAAAACTACTGCTTTCACCTTTGTCTGCCCAGTCACTATGCTCATTAATAGTGCAATCGTGGATGGTATTGTGCCCAGCTGCTGGAAATAGTTCCTTCACTTCCTTGAACATCTTTTCTGCCCAATCAGCTTATTTCCTTCAGTTTCAAAAAATTATGAAAAAATATATCTACTGACAATTTATGGAGCACATCCAAAAAAAAAAAAAAAAGGGTGGCTACACACTCAGTATGGGTTTAGACCCAAGTCATGGAACTAGCACAGACCTTCTTGTCCTGGTTGAATTTATGTGTAAGAAAAACACACCCCTGCAAGAACGGCGAGTGCAAAGGCCAAAAAATAAAATTATATTGAGAACAAAACTGCCAGCACTCAAAGCGTGGAATCCAACAAAAATATTTATTATATAATAAATACCATAGGTGTAAAGTGAATAAGCACAGTGCCCCAAAGAATCAAACTGGTTTTGGCTATGGTAGCCTTCTTCAGTGTTAATCACAAATTCAATACAGACAAATTTATATACAAGGAAATCCTGGTCCTAATTACATCCAAACTGCATCTGGTTGGTTGGTTATAAATGTTCATTTAGACCAGGGGGAAATACCCCCGCCCCCAGTTTAATAATCCAGTTTTTCTCCTTAATATTAGAATAGTATGCCAGCCAATTTTATTCCACCTATCTCTTTGTATCATGTCAATGATGATAAATCTAAAACAAGCAGTAGTATGCTTAATTGTATGTTTATATAGAGCATTAGGATTTCTCTTATTTCTAATATCACTAAGATGTTCAGATATTCATAAACGTAAGGAATGAGATGTTTGCCCTATATAAAATGCAGAGCATGTACAAGTAGTTAGATAAATGATCCAATCACTACTGCAATTGCCCAAGAATTTAATGTCATAGACCTCA
Organism: Protopterus annectens; assembly: GCF_019279795.1. Classification (NCBI taxonomy): domain Eukaryota; kingdom Metazoa; phylum Chordata; order Ceratodontiformes; family Protopteridae; genus Protopterus; species Protopterus annectens. Next base: position 277,358,619 of record NC_056748.1, read on the forward strand.
GATGTATTATTGCTAGAAAATTGTTTGGAACCAACAACCCATGTACATTGAGTAGTGTCCACAAGGGACACAATCAAATGGTTTGCCAGTAGTAGTTAATTGTGTGAAACATTTAGTGGTATCAACCCATTTTTTATCATGGCTAAATTGGGACCCCAACATTGGTCCTCTTCTGTAGGAAAACAGATATCTAGGAGTAAGTATATCAGACAGTCTGATCTGATAACAAAATATTCCAATATCTGTTAACCGCATCCTTAAGTCAATTAATATTGCGACCAAATGTGGTTACTAACCGTATATCAGGTACACCATGGTATTGTCTATCTTGATATTGTAGCAGATCATTTTTGTCTTGTACAGGTGCCCATTTGCTGACAGCCATAATGTTTTCATACCTATAACCCCTGGTACAGAATCTGTTGATGAGATCCCTCTGATAATATGCAAATGAGTCCTGAGTAGAACAAATATGTCTGATACATAGAAGCTGGGAGTTAGGAATATTGCAGATGATATGATGAGGGTGGAAGCTTGTAGCATGTAATTAGGTGTTGTATTTGGGGTGTTTATGGTAAACTTGACTACTTAAAGTGTTATTCCTGTTCCCGATGACTGTAACATCAAGAAAATTAATCTTTTGAGAATGGTAATTAACCGTAAATTGAATTCTGCATTTATTGCTATTGAGATTATCTAGAAATTCCTGCAAATAAATCCTGCCTGCCTTCCATTCTTGGGCAATTGCAGTAGTGATTGGATCATTTATCTAGTTACTTGTACTTGCTCTGCATTTTGTATAGGGCAAATTTCTTGTTCCTTATGTTTACGAATATCTGAACATCTTAGTGATATTAGAAATAAGAGAAATCCTAATGCTCTATATAAACATACAATTAAGCATACTACTGCTTGTTTTAGATTTATCATCATTGACATGATACAAAGAGGTGGAATAAAATCGGTCGGCATACTATTTTGAATACTAAGGAGAAAAATTGGATTATTAAACTGGGGGGGTTATTTCCCCCTGGTTTAAATGAACATTTATAACCAACCAATCAGATGCAGTTTGGATGTAATTAGGGCCAGGATTTCCTTGTATATAAATGTTTCTGTACTGAGTTTGTGATAATACTGAAGAAGGCTACCATAGCTGAAACCGGTCCGACTCTCTGGGGCATTGTGCTTGTTCACTTTACCCCTATGGCGTTTATTATATAATAAATATTTTTGTTGGATTCCACGCTTTGCGTGCTGGCCGTTTTGTTATGAATTTATATGTGGCAAACTTCACAGTAAAAAAATTGTATGTGCAATATTCTTGGACTTATTGAAAACTTTTAATACTGTCTTGCATGCCAAACCTTAGACTTTTATGATCATATCCTTGACATTGAGCACTGTCGTATAGTGCTGCATCTGTTTAGGTAACGGATCGAAAATTGTGAAATGTAACTCTGCTTTATTAGCAGAGTACCCTTCAGCCACTGTTGTTCCTCATGGATCAGTTCTTGGCCCACCTCTCTCCCATCTTCATGAGCAGTATGTTATTCGACATAGACAATGTCAAACTCATCCAGTATGAAAATGGTTACACTGTTGCACCCATTAGCTCTACTCCACATCCCCTCTGATGTCCTTCAAGAATGCAACTGCAGTCATAGCATATGGGTTGTCCTGCCTCAGGCAGCCCTCGGTCGGCCGGATTCCAAAGTCTGGGTCCAACGTCGGCTGATGTCACATTTCTCTCCGACGTCAGAGCGGCTGGAGTATATAAGCATCAGCCGACGCCATCTTCTTCAGTCTTTCTTGCAGCGGTGCCCGAAGCAGAAGCAGTTCGCAAGTGCGGTCGGACAGCTCCTGTATTCTTGAAACCAAGTCATCAAAAGCTAAGTACCCGTTGGGGACCTTTTCTTGCCTCAGCCGATGTCAGAAATTACTGAAAAAGTAAATAATTGTTTGTCTTGTGGTAAACAAATATCTCATAAGGATTTCCACTCTTACTGCCTCCCTTGCCTTGGCCCAGACCACGGCGTCTCGGCATGTGCCGCCTGTGCTCGCTTCAATAAGCGCACTCTCAGGCGGGCGGAGTTCGCTGAAGACTTTTCGAAAAATTTGATTATACAATGCCGTCGGAACAACCGACAACGCAGACTCTAAAGCGTAAAGACCGGGACCGACATCCTCGGCCCGCGTCTTCCACCGACACCAAGCCAAAACTAACGCGAGTGCCCGGTTCCCTCTGAGGCGGTTATTCCACCGCTCGAACCTAAGACACCGCATTACCGATACCGCCCGATACGGAGGCCACTCCTCGCCAGTTATTGATTTTCCTCTGGATACTGAAACCGAAATGCCGAGACCATTGCTGTTGATAAGGTCACTCCTGCACGTGGAGCGGCTAGGCCTCCCATGTCCATGTCTATCAAGGCCTACACACGTGCTAAGGCAGCCAGCAAGTCCAAGCATCTTACTGCTAAAACCTTACCTCAGCCTACTCCTGAAACTCAAATCATGTCTATGGCGCAGATTTAATTTCCTGATCAGAGGTTCCCAGGCCCATCCTGAGAGAGGATCCCAGCCTCCTCCTGATAAGAGGCCCAGGGTTGAACCCTCTGACCCTCTTCCTTCAGATGAAGATTCTGAGGACTCTGTTCACTCCGAAAGCCAGGAAGAGCCCTTCCAGACCTATGAGGATTCAGATGCAGAGGACTCCATTCCTCGGCCTCTCCTCCTGAGGATATTTCTTTTGGGGAAGTTCTGCATTCCATGAGGGAGCATTTTAAGTGGCAAGGCCAGGAATATTCAGATTCCAGAAAGCCTTGAACCTTCCTTAAAAGCCCCAACACAGACCCTTAGCTATACCTCCTGTGCTTGATGTTTTGGATGATTTATACTCTGATTCCAGTGTTACCCTGATACTCTTCCTCCTGCTCCTGTCAAGCCTGACAGATACTATAGGGTCCCAGAAACCCATTCTCATTTCTTTAGGGCCCATGCTGTTGATTTAGAAACAATTTCCCAGGGGCCTAAAGGGGTTTCAGCTACCACCTCAAAACCCTTTGCCTTCCGACAGGAAGCAAGGTCCTTAGAGATGGGGAAGAAGGTTTACACCTCCACTACTTTATCTATGAGAGCTCTCAATTGTCTCTTTCACATGTTTCAATATCAGGATTTCCTGTTAGATGATTTACAGAAAAGATTGGCCTCTCCTGAACCTTTAGATAGGAAGTCTTTGCAGGAGGCTGTGCATAATTCTCAGCAGGTTAGCAATCACTTTCTACAGTGTGGATATGATGCATTGGAGGCTTCATGTAGGGCAGCTATGACAGGGCGGTCATTCGTAGACATGCATGGTTAAAAGAACAACCTTTACCAGATCATGTTAAGGCAAAACTTCTTTGCACCCTTGGAAAAGAACAAGCTTTTGGTGCTAATGCTAAAGATGTGTTAAAGTCCATTGAGGAAAAAGCCAAGTCAGTTCAGACAGTCAAAGATTTCCTCCAGGTTCAGCCGCCCAGATTCAGCAGGAACTGGCCTTCTAAAACTGGTCCTTTCCTAATCCTGAAAGATTTCAAAGGGGCAAAACAGGCGTGCCGAGGAAGAGGGCAATACAGAGGATCCTACAGGGGACGGCAATGGCAACCATCAAACCAAAGAAGTGACACAGGGGTTTCTCCTGCCCCGCAGGGACAATCTCAATGACTTTCCTCTAGTTCCGCTGACCAAGGAGCAAACAGAAGCTCCTTTGGGCGGAAAGTTATCTTTGTTTTCAAAAAATTGGCACAGACTGACAAAAGACAAATGGATTTTGGACATTATAGACCACGGTTACAGGTTCCATTTTCATACCTTGCCAAGAAAACAAGGTATGCCAAACCTTCCACAAAATCAGAGGGCAGAGGCTATCAAGCAAATTTCTCTGCTTGCTCAGATCAAAGCAATAGAAAAAGTTCCACAACAAGAACAAGGTCAGGGGTTTTATTCAAGACTGTTCCTTGTTCCAAGAAAAGAAACTCAATGGAGACCAATACTGGACTTGTCCGCTTTAAACACTTTTCTCATAGTACCAAAGTTCAAAATGCTGACTCTACAGCAACTCCTTCCCATGCTGGGCAAGGGGTCTTGGCTGATTACTCTGGACCTCAAGGAGGCATACCTGCATGTCCCTATCAGACACAGCTGCAGAAGATACCTCAGATTTCTTGCAGGGCCAGAGCATTATCAATTCTCAGCATTGCCATTTAGCTTATCTACTGTGCCCAGAGTATTCACGAAATGCCTGGCATCAGTAATTGCTCATTGCAGGCTCCAGGGGATTCAAATCTACCCGTACCTGGACGATTGCCTCATACAAGCGGACAACAAACTAACCTTGACAAAAAACTTGAATTATGTCATATACTTGCTACAGGCTCTGGGATACACAGTCAACTTTCAAAAGTCAAGACTTCAGCCATCCCAGCAAATAACCTTCTTAGGAGCTAAACTAGACACAGCCTCTCAAATGGCTTACCTGACAGAAGGCAAGCAGAATAAGTTAACTCATTACTTCAAAAGTTTAGCAAAGCTCACCCAGATGACTGCAAGGAGTTTCCTACAGGCCCTGGGTTACATGGCATCCTGCATTCTCCTGGTTCCACTAGCAAGACTACACATGAGAAAGCTTCAATGGTACTAAAAAGCATGGTCTCAACACAGCAACAACCTAGAAGCAACTATTCCACTCATTCCATGTCTTCAAAAGGAATTTCTATGGTGGGCCACAGTAAGCCAGTCAAACACAGGTATGTCATTCAAAAAACCTCAGATAACACAGACCATGACCACAGACGCCTCAGACCTTGGATGGGGGCACATGGAGGGCAGATGTATTCAAGGGCAATGGTCTCCAAAGGAAACACATCTGCATATCAACCAAAAAGAAATGCTAGCAGTAATGCATGCCATCGAGGCCTTTGGACAACAATTTCAACAAGGCCACCTACTAATATGGACAGACAACACCACTGTGATGTGGTACATAAACAAGCAGGGGGGCACTCATTCTTACCCCTTTGCAGACTGACAATGAATCTTTGGGAAAAATCACTGGGTCTAAACATACAGTTACAATCCCAGTTTGTTCCAGGCAAAGACAATGTTCTGGCGGACAGTCTAAGCAGGAATTTCCTAGACCCCACGAATGGAGGCTACATCCAGACATCTTTATCGACTCACCTTGACATGGGGCAGGCGGACGTAGACCTATTTGCCTCCCACCTCAGTCATCACTTACAAAAGTTCTGCTCAAGGACATATCATCCACAAGCATGGAAAATAGATGCCCTCTCATTCAACTGGAGCTCCCTAATAATTTATGCATTTCCACCTCTGCCACTGATGACCACAGTGTTATTAAAGATCAAAGCAGAGCAGCCGAGGGATCCTAATAGCTCCAGACTGGCCAAGACAACACTGGTACCCACTACTACGGAGCATATGTCACAACAAAGTGGGCCCTTCCACAATGGCCCCAACGTTTGACTCAACACAACTTCAGGACAGTTCATCCCAACATCCAGACGCTACAGCTAACAGCTTGGGAAATCCCATAAATAACCTCAATTTACCTCTCTCCAAGGAAGTTCAGCGGATACTGACAGAAGCCCGCAGACCATCCACCAGAAAGGCTTACTCAGCCAAATGGAAGAGATTCAGGATTTGGAATACCAACAAGGGTCATGATGCATCACTTTTGAGCATTCCACTCATTCTGGAATACTTGGCAGATATGCTACATAACGGACTCTCATACTCTTCCATAAAAATACATGCTTCAGCTATCTCAGCTAGATACAACACTGATCCACCTGTGTTTTCACATCCTTTGTTAAGGCAATTTCTTAGAGGAATCAAGAATATAAAGCCCCCAAGAAAGGCACCAGTACCAGCTTGGGACCTCAATTTTGTCCTAGAAAAATTGACTCTACCTCCCTTCGAGCCAGCAGCTTCTGTGGATTTACAATTTCTTTCCTGGAAGACAGCTTTCCTGCTGGCCATTACCTCAGCAAGAAGGGTTTTGGAATTACAGGCCTTAATGGCAATACCACCGTTCATAACTTTTCACAGAGACAGGGTCTCCTTACGAACCAACCCTACCTTTCTTCCAAAAGTGGTATCTAGGGTTTCTTTAAATCAAGCAATTCACCTGCCTACCTTCTTTCCCAATCCTGAGAACAAAGGGGAAAGACTGTTACATACCTTGGACATACACAGACAACTTCGCTACTACCTAGACAGAACCAAGACCAGTAAGAAGTCTGATCAGCTTTTTGTAGCTTACGCCCCTGGAGTGCAAGGAAAAGCAATTTCCAAACAGACAATTTCAAAATGGATTGGACATAGCATCAGATTCTGTTATTCCTTCCATGGAAAGAGTGTGCCAGCCAATGTCAGACCACACTCCACCAGAGCTACAGCCACCTCTACAGCTTTTTTAAGAGGGGTGCCTACAAAAGACATTCTAGAAGCTGCTACATGGAGCTCCGTGCATACATTTTCCAAACACTACAACCTCCCTTTATATTCCAGATCCAGAGCAGGCTTTGCTTCGGCAGTCCTGCAGGGATTGATAGCTACACCATCCTTTTCTTAGAGCATACCACCTCCCCCAGCTAAGCTATGGTATTCAACCCATATGTTATGACTGCAGTTACATTCTTGAAGGGCATAGTACAGTTTTGTACATACCTTAAATGTAGATGTCCGATAGATATGCAACTGCAGTCGGGTTTTCCCTCCCTCCTTCCCCTCTATGCCTTGGGTCCACTCCTCTCCCTGTTATCCTTAGCTGGGGATATCTGTTATGGTGTATCTGTTTATTGCTTATTTATTGTCTGGAAACCTATTATTGTCTTCCAATTTGATTACAGCCTTCCTTGGAGGGCACCTGGTATCTGGGGCAAGAAACACTGAAGAAGATGGCGTCGGCTGATGCTTATATACTCCAGCCGCTCTGACGTCGGAGAGAAATGCGACATCAGCCGACGTCGGACCCAGACTTTGGAATCCGGCCGACCGAGGGCTGCCTGAGGCAGGACAACCCATATGTTATGACTGCAGTTGCATATCTATCGGACATCTACATTTATGGTAGGTACAAAACTGTACTTTCTCTTCTGCAGTAATCCTTTCATACAGTAATGACATGGCTAAGTTGCATCGATATGCTACTAAATACCTCTAAGAGAAATGTAATTTTTTTTGTTTTTGCTAAACTTTCTCCCATAACTTTCTAGTACCAAACTTATCCAAACCGTATGCATTCCTCAACATGTAACCTACTCCAGATCCCTTCAGTCAAGCTGACGTCAGTTCTAGAAATTGAAGTCTCAACATTTCCCTTGGTAATGAACTTAATTTAAATGTCCATATGCACAGGTAGAACAAATAACATCACTTTGGTCAGACTGTACAGAGCTATATCTTTGCTACCAGTTGGAATAAGAATTTCCACTGCTAGATGCTGCCTCCTCCCTTGTGTCATGCACTGCTTTTCACCTCATTAATAACTTAGCTTCACCCCTTCAAAGCAATCTGGAACAAGCATATAGCAAGATTGTCTGCTTTATATATGGGTGTAGTAGTTGTACTCATTGTTATCTGTTTTTACTTGATCTTAACTGGCTTGAATGTAACCGCTGCCTCACTTATCCATAATTGTGCTTAGCCAGCAAACTTCTCTACTACCCACACTGTGAATCCCTGTATAATGCTATTAATTATAAGGCCTTACAACAGAGCATTAGAAAATCCACTCACCTGAGGTTCCATATTACTGTGTCTTCAATAAATTTGGTAACTGTTTTCCACCTTCATTGGTAACATTTGGATTATACATCCCCCATGGGTAAGAACTATCAAACAAACAGACTTAAATCCCTTCATGTGCAACTATTGCATTCATTCCTTTTTTTAACCCACCTGCATGTGCTGCAGGGGCCTATCAACTGCCAAGCTGTAGTGAATCCTCATCACTTGTTACACTTGCTGCTAATTTGTAGAAACATTACTACAGAACAAATATTCCAGACTAAACGTCTAGGAGTCATCATTAAGCAAAATGTACCATTTGACTACCACATTAACTAGGACATATCTAAAACTAACATGACACACTGTACCAGATAACATGCTGAATGAATACGAACAGAATTATTCTGGAGTGAAGCAGTAGAACACTGATTCACTTCTTCACAGGAGCAAGTAGAGTGTGAAATCAAACAAGCTGCTGAAGAGAGTTATGAGAGTGAATCGCGGGTGATGCAGGAGTCAGAGATGCTGATGAGTAAAGAAGAGGCATGCCCAGTTACCAGAGTAACCTATTCTAAGGGTATGCGCTCTGAGAGGGCTGCAGACAACGATGAGGCGGAAAGTTTAATTGAAATGTTTGAAGAATGATTCAGCTGGAGAAATGGCAGGAAGAAAGGGTTTTGTCACCATATGCTGCAGCATTTTGTGATTGTCGCCAGGTGAAAGACAGGGGAGTGGAAGGAGCATCACCGGTGAGAAGAGCAGTGGTAAGAATAAACAGTGACATTATAAACAAATATGCCATTTTAGACAAAATGGTTCTGACTTTAGGAATTGAAGGTAGACAATGTGAGGGCATTAATGTACTTGGAACATGAAGTGTGTTGTGAAATAAACTTTGAAATGTTTTGGAAGCTGAAAAGTTTATGAATGAATGTGAGATGGAAAGGTTTTGTGTTTGTTGGTGTGATTACACTTTTCAAAATGTAATATGCAACTGAAAATAAAATTGACTATTTCAAAACTTCTGAGATAGATGAAGTGAAATATTTTTTTTTCACAAATGTCAGTGTGTGTGCAAAATAATATGTGTGCTGGTAGCACAATATGGATTAAGGCATGGAATGTGTAGGTTGCATTGAAAGTCACAAAAATAAAATAGAAAACAAGACAAATGTTATTTTAGTTGTATATAAATAAGGGGAATAGAAAATATTGGGGTAAACCCAAGTTGTGTCCTTTTTTGTGAAGGTATGTTACCATTTACTGCAGGACTGTAACAAGAAGGTGTGAACAATATGGGGAATTTGGACATTGTTTCAGGAGCAGTAAGATGATGGGAAGTGTGGGGAGATGGTTTGTGTGTGGTTCATCTGCTTATAGTGCAAGAAACTCTGAATGAAAATGGGATGGAAAAAGAAGACTGTTAAAGATATAGATGAAGGAATAAGTAAAAAAACACAGAACAGAAAGGAAAAAGGGTCAGAGGAGAGAGGTTTGCCTAAAGCAGAAGGGTGGCAGTCAGACAAATGATGTAACTGAGGAAAATAATAAGAACATAAGTGATAACATTTGTGTTAGGCAAAGGGGAAGAAACATTTGGAAATGCGATCAGAAAAAGTAAAGTCATTAGGAGATATAGTGAGCAACAGAAAAAAGAAAGTTACGAAGTATGACTAGCAAAGAAGGAAAAGGTTAATGTGGATATAATGTTGGATAGTTTACACAGTGTAAAACAATGTTTTAAAAGATAATACAGGAATGGAGTAGGACGTTAGAGTTGAACATTCTATACTTACTGTATACTAGTTTTTAGAGAGAGAAAAAAGAGGATAATAGAATTCTGTAGGAGGAAGTTATTTGGATGTTCGGGAAACATTTCCAAGTGCTGCAGTTTTAACGAAAGAACGGAGTATAAAAATAATGGGTAGTATAATCAGGGTCGCACAGCAAGTGCTTATAGGTGATATGAGAGTTAGACCAAAGTCACTAAGATTAATTGTAGTGTATTTGTATACAGGTGGAAGGGACAACGATGGTTTTATTTGAAGAAATGAGCATGTATATGGTTATGAGACATGAAAGGGTAATACTGGGTAAAGAGTATTGGTTTACATATATGAAGGTTAATATAAGTGCAAAAATATATTGTTTCATTCTTCAGCAAATGCAAAAGAAGTTCAAGGGGACAAAGTAGCACAACAGTTATGTTCTAGGATTGGGAAGAATAAAGAAATGATCAGAGAAGGGAATGAGATACACAATTTGACAAGGAATATTGTTAAAAGTAAGGAATTACAGGTGGAAAAAAGATGTAAAAGGGAGATTTGACAATGAGACCTTTTTATAACTCATGGACACGATAGTAGTTCAGTATAAAGAGAAGTCTAAAAATGTGTATTTAGAGATAGAGAAAATGGAAAACAAATTATTTGTTAGAAAAAAGTAGTGAGAAGGTAAGAAAGACAATTGTATGAAAGAAATGAAGAAAGAAATAAAGATTTGCTATAAATATACTTTTTTGTGAAAGATAAAGCTGAGGTGTCTTAGTTTTGAAAGGAAATTAGTAAACTACAGAGTGAAGGATAATATGGTCAGAGGATGACAAGGAAGCAATAAGTGTAACAAAATTCTGAATGTAGTGGCAAGATGAGTGTGAATAAATCTTTGCCAAAGTGGAAGCAGTTGAGGATGAGCACTGGAACGTAAGATGCACACAAAAAAGGAAAAGTTTACAGTTTGTAAAGAGTTATTAGAAGAAAGGAGTTGGAAGATGTGCAAAATGTAGTGAAGGAAAGCTCAACTGCAAGACCAGATGGGCAAATTTATGAATTTTATAAAAAGAAAAAAAATGAATGAGTGGGAGAAAAAAAGTGTTGGAGAAATGAATGGATGAATGTTTTGAGGAGAGTATAAAAGGAAGGCAATCTCAGATAGTGCAACAAAAATTGTATGGAAGAAAGGTCAGAAAGGATCTTTAACAATGGAAGTCTGTTATTTTGGAAGTATTGATTATACTGATTAGAAAAAAAGAGTTCAGGGAGTGGTAAAATTTGTAATGTATGAAGGACTGTATGGGATTAAAGACAGACAAGTAACAGGAGTATAAGGAATAACAGAGGCAATATGTAGCATTGCCCGAGAAAAAGTAGAAGGAAACATTTGTCAAAATTAGTATTGTGGAGTTGTAAAAGGCTTCAATTAATTTAGTTTACGCAGAGATTTGTGAAATATTGAGCATGTATGGGTGTGGGGGGATAGCTTAATTAATATGGAGAATTTGGTGTGTGAGAACACTTGGGTGGGGGGTTTGGTAAATATGAAAGATAACATGAGTGAAAAGGAGAGTGAAGAATGGATGCCCAATGAGTAGAAACATTTTCTGATAGTAATGAATGTAGTAGAAAGGATGAAGCAGGATGTGAAATAAAACAGTGTATGAGGTTACCTTTTTTGATATATGCAGATACTTATTTATTTTTTATTTATTTGCAGATGTTCTTCATGTTTCACTGTTGCAGTCTTCACATTTGGTTTATCAGCTTGCAGTAGCCCTCAGTCGTCCTGATTATCAAAGTCTTGGGTCCTGCGTCAGTTGCTGTCTCATCTTCCATGACATCAGGTAGTCAGGGGTATAAAGCATGCAGCCGATGCCATTACATCACTCATTCTTACCATGCGGTGCCCGAAGCAGAAGCAGTTTGCAAGTGTCGGTCGGCCGACTCCTGAAATTTTCGTTTTCGAGTTTCAGAACCAAAGTCTTCAACTAAAGCTAAGTATCCCATTGGGGAAACTTTTTCTTGCTCTAAACCGATGTCAGTAAAAGTCAATAATTGTATTTCTTGTGGAAAGCAAATACCTCATAAAGATTTTCATTCGTACTGTATTCCTTGCATAGGCCCTGACCACGACGTACCTCGCTGTAGGTTTTGTGTTTTATTTAAACTGCAAACTATTCGCCGTCGGTACATTTTCGCTTCTAAATATTTTAGTACTCGGTTCAATTATCCAGATATGTCTTTGGTAAACCACCCAACTACCGACATTCCGAAAAAACGCAAAGATAAAGACAGAGACAGGCCACTTAGGTCCAAAGCTGCCGACGATGCTTCTCCTAAGCTAGTCGCCATTTCGCCAGTACTCAGTGAGGTGCTTTTGCAGCCCCTGATAACCCACTATTTCAGATTCGCAGGCCTCTACTGTGACCCATTTGGAGTCCGGTATGCAGCGAGATGCTTCAACTGTGGAACCTCTGTGGATGTCTCTACCTGGGATGGGTCCGGAGTCGCTGTGCAGGCACCGGCTTCTGAGGGTGTATTCAGGCCTACTGACTTGCTTATTAAACCAATGCCATCTTCTTCTTCTAGGCCTAAAACTCGAACCATGCCTAGGAAACCGACGTCCAGACCGCATGGTCAGGCCTCTATTTACCCTTCTCTACCTATGAGGATTCTGATGCAGAAGACTCTATTCCCTCTGCTTCTCCCCCAGAGGATTTTTTTTTTTTTTTTTGGTGAAACCTTGCATACCCTTAGGGAGCATTTTCACTGGGAAAGCCAGGATTACTCTGATTCTAAAAAGAGACTTAGAGATTTCTTACTCCTGCCCCAACACAGGCCTTTAGCTATCCCTCCTGTGCTGGACATTGTTGACAATGCCTTTTCGGAATCTAGCTTGGCCCCTGACTGCTCCCAGAAAACCTGATCGATATTACAGGGTTCCTGATTCTCACAAGTTCCTTTTTAAAAATCCTACTGCAGATCCTGAGACCATTTCACAGGGACCCAAGGGCATTAAGGCTACTACTGCCAAAAATCCTACCCCCTCTGATAGAGATTCCAGGGCCCTGGATAGATGGGCTAAGAAGGTATACACCTCTGCAACCTTGGCCATCAGGGCCTTAAATTGCCAGTTTCATATGTTAAAGTATCAGCAGCATATTATTGGATTGCTTAAACAGAAAATGAGGTTGATTCCTGATTGTTCTAAAAATAAGGATTTACATGATTTAATGCATTCTGCTGAACAGGTTGGAAAACATACTTTGCAATGTGGTTTTGATTCACTAGAGGCATTTTGCAGGGCTGCTGTCACCGGGTTTGTACTTAGAAGGCATGCTTGGCTTAAGGAGCAATCTTTGCCAGATCATGTTAAAACTAAATTGCTGGATGCTCCCTTAAATCAGGACCGCCTCTTTGGTGACAAAGCAGAAGAAGTTCTTAAAAAGATGGAGGGAAAAACTAAATCTATGCAAACTGTTAAAGAATTCTTGCAAGTGCAGCCTCCTAAATTTAGTAGGCATTGGCCCTCAAAAAATTGGTCCTTTCCTGCCTCTTCCAGGCCTTCTCAGTTCAAACCCTGAACCAGCAGAACACCCAGGCTTCAGTCTCATGGTACGCACAGGACTAAGCAGTGGGGGGCTCCCACTTCCAAATCAGGGAGTAGTAAGACTCCCCCCTATGGTAAGCTGTCTCAATGACTTAACTTTAAAACTTCCAAGCACTTCTCAACTGACTGCTCCTTTAGGGGGAAAGATTGCTCTGCAAGCAAAGAACTGGGAACTCATTACCCAGGACAAATGGGTTTTAAACATAGTTTCCTAAGGATACAGATTTCACTTCCACACGTTACCAACCCCAAACGGTTGGCCAGATCTACCCCCAAATCAGTGGGCAGAGGCTCAAAAGCAAGTACTCTCTCTCTTAAGATTAAAGGCTATTCAGGCTGAACCGGAAGAGGAAAAGGGACAAGGTTTCTACTCAAGACGTTTCCTGGTACCCAGAAAAGACAACTCATGGTGTCCTATCCTGGACCTGTCTATCTTAAACACCTTTTTGGTGATTCCAAAATTCAAGATGCTAACTCTTCAGTTGCTTCCCATGATAGGCAAAGATGCCTGGTTGGCATCACTAGATTTAAAGGAAGCCTACCTGCACATCCCAATCAGGGACTCTTGCAGAAAATACCTACGCTTCAAAGCAGGCTGCATGCACTGTCAGTTCTCTGCACTGCCCTTTGGCTTATCTACTGCGTCCAGGGTATTCACAAAGTGCCTAGCTCCAGTCATTGCATTTTGCAGGCAAATAAATATTGAAATATACCCATACCTGGACGATTGTCTAATTCAGGCAGAAAGCCAGGACATACTTCTGAATCATCTGGCATTTGTACAAAGGATGTTAACTTGTCTGGGGTACACCATAAATGAAAAGAAATCATATCTGGTACCCTGTCAACAAATTAAATTCCTGGGAGCAAGCTTGAGCACAACTTCCCAGATGGCTTTCCTCACGCTTGAGAAACAAATTCATTTGACAACTTACTTCAAACTAGTGGCCACAAAAACTCAGCTATCTGCAAGGCAAATACTGCAAGCCTTGGGGTTCATGGCCTCGTGCATTCTACTAATTCCATATGCAAGACTGCATATGAAGAAACTACAGTGGCATGTAAAAAGCCTATGGTGTCAACATTCTCAGGATCTAGAAGCAATGATTCCTATCATACCTTGCCTACGGTTAGAATTCCTTTGGTGGGCAGAGGCCTGCCACCAAAACAAGGGACTTCCATTCATTCTACCCCCTGCCGCCGAAACCCTAACAACAGATGCATCAGAATATGCATGGGGGGGCACACCTGGCAGGACAGTGCGTTCAGGGCAAATGGAACCCAAGTAAAATGCACCTGCATATCAATCAAAAAGAAATGTTAGCTGTACAGAATGCTCTGACAACCTTGAAGGACCACATTCTTCCAGGGCATTTAATGGTAAAGACGGACAACACAACTGTTATGTAGTGCATAAACAAGCAGGAGGGTACCCATTCTTACCCCCTCTGCAGACTTGCCATGGCTCTGTGGAACAGAGCCTTGAGCTACCAAGTGCATCTAGAGGCTCAGTTCCTGCCAGGAAAACTAAATCTACTGGCAGACGAACTAAGCAGAAATGTCATGGACCCACATGAGTGGAAACTGGAACCAAAGATTTTCAACATGTTGATCAATAAATGGGGGATCCCAGATGTAGACCTGTTTGCCTCCCCCCAGAACTACCAATTGGACAAATTCTGCACAATGACTCCCCACAAACAAGCTTGGAAAGTGGATGCCCTGTCCTTCAGCTGGAAAAATCTATCAGTTTATGCCTTTCCTCCTCTGCCTCTCCTCTCCAAAGTACTACTAAAGATCAAACAGGACAAACCAAGGATGATACTGAATGCACCAGACTGGCCACGCCAACACTGGTACCCCCTCTTGCGCAGTGTGTCACACCTTGCCCCATGGCACCTACATCAGACCCCTACCCTGCTGTCTCAGCAGGAGAGCCAGATTCTGCACCCTCAGCTTCAAACCCTGAACCTGGCAGCCTGGCTAATTACCTAATCTCTCCATTACCATTCCTCAGCCCCCAGCTTCAAACCCTGAACCTGGCGGCCTGGCTAATTACCTGAGCTCTCTATTACCATTCCTCAGTAAACAAGTGTTGGATGTCATTTTGGAGGCAAGGAGGCCTAGTACTAGAAAATCTTATGCTGAAAATGGAAAAGATTCTGTGTCTGGAACCAAACTCAAGGGATGACCACAGCAGCGCCCAATTTACCTCAGATTCTTCAATACTTAACTGAGATGCTTCACAAGGGCCTTTCCTTTTCCTCCATCAAAATTCATGCCTCAGCCATTTCAGCTCATTACAACACAGAACCACCCCTCTTTTCCTCACCCACTGCTCAAGCAGTTCCTCAGAGGGGGCCAAAAACTTAAAACCACTCGAGAGTGCCCCAACTCTAGCCTGGGACCTTAATTTTGTATTGGAAAAATTCACTCTTCCTCCTTTTGAGCCTGCTGCAAATGCAGAGTTAAAATTCCTTTCTTGGAAAACAACTTTCCTTTTAGCAATCACTTCAGCAAGAAGGGTATCTGAATTACAGGCCCTTATGGCAGTGGAGCCTTTCATCATCTTTCATGCAGGCAGGGTGTCCCTCAGGACCAATCCATCTTTCATGCCCAAGGTGGTATTCAGTGTAGCTCTTAATCATTCCATTAATTTGCCAACCTTCTTTTCTAATCCACAGAACAAAGGGGAACAGATGCTGCACTCGTTAGATGTGCACAGACAACTTAGATTTTACTTGGACAGGACTAAACCTCAAAGGAAATCTGAACTGCTGGTGGCATTGGCTGCAGGGGCAGAGGGGAAGGCTGTTTCAAAGCAAACCATTTCTAAATGGATAGGCCACTGCATTCATTTCTGCTATAAGCACCATGGAAAACCTATCCCACAGGGGATCAGACCCCACTCAACCAGGGCTGCATCTACCTCTACAGCATTTCTCAAAGGCGTCCCTACCAGGGACATCCTAGAAGCTTCTACCTGGAGTTCTGTAAATACTTTCACCAAGCATTACCATCTGCCAATTTTCTCTAAATCCAGAGCTGGCTTTGCCACTGCAGTCTTGCAGTGCTTTATAGCTGGTCCTAATGCCATCTGAATTCCCCCTGCCATCCTTAGCTTTTGGAATCTACCCAAATGTGATGACTGCAACAGTGAAACACGAAGAACATAGTAAAGTTGTGTACACTTACCATAAATGTAGATGTTCGAGTGTATTCACTGTTGCAGTCCTGGTTACCCTCCCTCCAGCCCCCTGACGTCTTTTGGCTGTACCTCTATTCTCCTTTACTATACTTAAACGCTTTTTGGTGTATTTGCTTTTTTTTTTGGCGGTATAACCTTGTGTGTGTGTATATATATATATATATATATATATATATATATATATATATATATATATATATATATATAAAATTGCTTCCCATTAAAGGGGGCACCTGACATCTGGGGCAAGAAAAACTGATGTAATGGCATCAGCTGCATGCTTTATACCCCTGACTACCTAACGTCATGGAAGATGAGACAGCAACCGACACAGGACCCAAGACTTTGATAATCAGGCTGACTGAGGGCTACTGCAAGCAGATAACCTAAATGTGATGACTGCAACAGTGAATACACTCGGAACATCTACATTTATGGTAAGTGTACACAACTGTACGGGATAGTCCTTAAGGCCAAGAAGAACCCGTTTTCAATGGAGTCCTGGGGAGAAAATCTCCAAAAACAAACAAAAAAAATTACAAACAAAATTAAAATAAAAGCTTTTGTTACAGAAAGTACAAAAGTACTAGTAAAAACATTGAATTTAAACATACACTTTCTGAAACAAAAATGACAGTCAAAGTTTTGGTTACATTAAGTACAAAATAAAAACACTGTATTTAAAGAAACAATTTCAGAGATAAAAAGTCAGCATTGTAAATCTAGGATAGTTATATACTCATGGATTGGTTCTTGCTGAGTCATATATGAAATGGGAGAAGTGAGAGGTGAAGAGGTTATGTGGGGTTGGGACCAGGAGAATTCCCACTGAGATATGAGGTGTGAGTGAAGTGAGTTTTTAAAGGAAGAGAGGTTTCTGGTGGTACGGATGGATTGTGATAGGGAGTTCCATTGATGTGCAAGAGTGAAGGATAGGAGATTTTTGCCTGGGGGACGGGTAGGTTTAAACAGCTGGTGATGATTATAAAGAAGGTTGGATGATTGAAGTGGTATCAGAGGTAACAAAAAAAAAACACAGTTGTTGAAACTAAGATTAACATTAAAAAAAAAATAGTTTGGTGATGTGGTTAAGATGGGGGAATATATTGTACAGTGAATGAGAAGTGTGTTAGGGATACATTGTGGAAGACAGGAAGCAAGTTAGAGTCAGTGAAACGATTTTACAGGCACTTAGGATGTTAACAGTGTAGTGGAGGACTTTTCGGTAGATAGCATTGTAGGTTCTTCTGTTCAATTTTTGGCCGAGGTGTCTTCTTTGTGGAGTCTGCATGTCCTCCTTGTGTTTGTATGGGTTTCCTATGGGTGCTTCCATGTCCCCACATTCCAAACATATGCAATAGGTGAGTTGGACACTCTAAATTGGCCATAGGTGTGATTGTGTGTTTGTGTGTGTGTGTGGTATGAAAGAACAGACGGGGCAGGGCTAGCCACCTGGCAGTGTGAACTTTGGCTTTAGATGATTGCCGCTTTTGAAGTGACACCCCAAACCCAAAAGGGTTGTGGATGGATGGATGGATATAGGGAAAAGGTATATGATGAGTAAATGTACATATTAGAAAGTCCAGCTTACATGGGAGGAGTGTACATTTTTCCAGTTGTATCTGAGACAGAATTGCTGGGAATCGTATTTAGTTTTTGGATGGGTTCAAGGCCAAACCCTATTAAAAAGGGGATATTGTGTAATTTTAAAGGAAATAGAGAGTTGAATTTAATAAGCATGTTATGTATGTGGTGTCCATTTGTTTGTAAAAGAGAAGTCTGTATGTACCTTGTTATATAGGAAGGTATGAGGATTTATGAATGGAATGAAAGGGTAAAGAAAAGAAAATGAGAAAGTATAAGTGAGACAATGGAAAAGTATTGGGATAAATGAGGTTTTGGAAAATAAAAAATAGATGAAGTAAAAGGGGATGAAGGAGGGAATGGTATAAGAAAATTATTTAAGGAAATGTTATCTATGGGAAGATTTAAAATATAAGATAAAGGAGGCAGTAATAGACAGAGCAAAAAGACTGCATTTTTATGAGTATGAGGAGTTTCATGGAGGTTTTTACTGGATAAATTGCAAATGAAAGCAAACATGAAATGTAAGACACAGGAAGAAAGACTATGCAATGCATATGGGGTTGAAGAAACAGCAAAACATGTTTTTGGAGTAAAAGAAGATTAATAATTTTTGGAAATTATTTAAGGGGCACTTTAGGAAGGTTTTATAGAAACTGATATGAATGTGCTATTGTATGGGAGTCACGGAAAGAAGAATGATGTGGATAAATAGGATGGAATGTTTGATAGTGATATGGTGTTTAAGGAAGAAGCGATATGAAGATTTGTTATATAGCAAAGTGATAAATATGGAGACATACTAGATGACATGAAGAGGGTTATGTCGAAAAGTGTCACAGTGGGGTTGAGGGGTGTAAAACTCAGCAAAGAAAATTAAAAAATATATGGCATATAAATTAAAGGGTATATATTGAAGTTGTGTACTGTATTATGAATGAGAGTTTAACAGTATAAAGCATTCCTAGTCTTTCCGATAAGTGCCATGAGATCTTTTTATATCCATCTAAGCTACTAAGTTGGGCGGACTAGACCTGTGTTCATTGTCTTGTTTCATATGAAGGATGGCACACTCTGGAGTGCAGCAGCCCCCAATGCTGCACTGCAGTGTCAGTATTACAAAATGAATCCTGGTACCTTGTGTGAGAGTAGATCCCATAGTCTTTCTGATCTTTCAGCATTAAAGGTGAAATGTGCTACCTGTTGACCTATGATGCTGACTTCACCATGTCCCCTGGGAATGCGTAATATGTAAATACTTTTTCTTATACTACATGTATATGATCAGTGCATTACGGTGTACCTAATATTTTATGTAGTGTCTGTACTGCTGTAATGTATGACTGTGTATAATGCAACATTTTGATTTTAATGTATCTGGTGCTTTTTTCTCCTGGTCTTGGCTGAAAACGGGTTCTTTTCAACTTAGACTATCATATTTACAAATGTAATAAATATGCAAATTAGTTGGATTATTTATTGTGTATTATTTAACTGTATAATTTCTACTATAACTTGTGTATTGTCTTGGATTATTTATTGTGTATTATTTAACTGTATAATTTCTACTATAACTTGTGTATTGTCTTGGAGTTATCTGTCTGGGACTGCACTTAAAATGGGACCATCCTGCTGGATGTTCATAGTTAAACATAAACTAAAATAAATAAGTAAAATCTTGAATTACTTTATCCCTCTATTTGAGTCAGCTTTGACATAATCTCCCTCAAAGCACATATTAATGCAGTTTTTACATGCGAGTCAAGTTTTTCCACAGATAACAGCAAATTTATCCATTAAGACCTTTCTGGAAGGTATCCTGCATTTAAGGCCCTCAAGAAAGGAGTAAATGTATTTCTATTTTTGATGGGTTGTGGGACCTTTGATAGAAATTTTATAGAAATTGGAACATGTAGGGCCAGGGTCTCCGTTTTGGGAAGTGCAGGGGCAGTCTTCCTTTGCAAAAACGTTTTTAATTTCAGTCTTTGTTGATTTAGTATGTTAGTCAAATGGGACAATGGCAACTTCTGGTCAGTATGTTGGGCAATGGAGAAACACATCATCAGTAAGGTAAAGTTACCCATACGTGCAATATCCTAGAAAAATATTATGATGTTGGTAACCAACTACTTGTAGACAGATTAAGGACATTACCTTGCCTTCTTACAATATACATGTTAACTTAAATTTTATGAGCTTAAGCCCTGTGCTGTTATCAAAACAAGAAGCAATGCACAGATGCATATAAATTTCACAGTAAAACTGAGTGCTACTTAGAAAATTGCTATTAAATTGTAAGTACTTTAAATAAAATACATAGTTCAGCACAGCACAATAAACATTGCAGCTATTAAAAGCATTCTAAAACTTAAACTGTACAAAAACAAAAGCCCAATAAAGCATCTGCCATACAAAAAATTATATGTTCTGAGCAGTAAATTTCAGAGTCCATCAAACATTGTGTCAGATGTTTTGCAGAGTCAAAACAAAATTCATGTGAGTATGTATAAACTACAATTGCAACAAAGTTGCTAAAAGATGAATGAAAAGATTAATAGTGTAATAGAAGTAGTACATAATAAACCACAATGTCTATAAAAACAGTAATTTTACAACTATGTTAGTAATATAAGCAGAAACACACAGAACGTAAAATTACAAGCTACAGACAATAGGGTAGCTAGAATCACAGCAGTCTCAGAAGATTTTCATGAATAATGTCCTGAAACAAACCGCGTCCCCTGTAGGAGCAAATTAATTGGCAAAACGCTGAGTGTAAGCAGCAGCACACTCCAACTCTCTCCATGCTTACTGATTGCTTCATGTTCAGTGGACAGGACAGACAAACAGCAATCCATTCTCAAGAAACACTGGTCAAAGGACCGTCAAACCAGATAAGTCCACCAAACATCTGACGACCATTAAACTTGAAATATAAGTTTAAACAGCTGACAGCAGTAGAGGCAATGGTGTCTATAGGCAGCCATCTGTCATGATCTTCAGACATGCGCACTGCTTTTTGAAGATCAAGGGTTTTAGGCATGGTTTTGAATTTAGCTATGTTATCTGTAAATCTGATGGAATGAGGAAACTTGTTATATTTAGCGGGTAGGAAAAAAACTTGATGCTGTCTTTCCAGGTCTGTATCAGCATATCGAATGCTGACAACGCCGAATGCAATTTAATCGAACTGAAATGTTCGAAATCTCAGAAGAGCGAACTGATGGAACATAGAGTTCTTTCCCAGGGAAAGAAATTGGTGTTCCGTGCAAAAAAAATTTTTTTCAATACTTTAAACACTGACAGAAGTAAGTGGCTTCGCACCCCACACCCCCCCTACTTAAATATACTAACTCCGAGCCCGCACCACAGTGGAGGAAATAGTAAACTCCGATGATGGCCCACCGATTTCTTTCCCTGGGAAAGAAATCAATATTCCGTTAGTTCGCTGATCTGAGATTTCGAACATTTCAGTCCGTTAAATTAAATTCGGCGTTTTCAACATTCGAAATGCTGATAGGAACCCGTCTTGCCAGTTTTGAGGATATGTAGCAATGTTTGTTTAGCAGGTATTAGGGCTTTGCTTGACCATGCCACTTTAATTTAGGGGATAGGGCTGGTTGCTGTGTTACAGTTTGAATATAAATATTTATTAATCATGTAATATTCTGTGTTTGAAATTCATCAAACTTGGCAGCTCTGTCATAGGCACTTACGAGCTGATCAGCCACATGCTTGGTTATTTTCCTGGTAATAGTGGTATAGTAAAGGAATTTAAATAACAGTCCTGTGTATGCTACAGCCAACCTGATGCTTAGCATCAAAGACTGCTTTATTCTATACAAAACAATAATTTTACAGCTAATTTATTTTTCACTGTGTTGATACATTCCTTGAAGGACAGATCTTTGTCAGTAATTGCTAAGCATTTCCAACTTTTAGCCTGTTCATTTGGGCCATAATTTCTCATACTTTAGATGTAATCAAGCTTGGAATGGCTATACTATCCCGTCACTGTTTACCAAAATAGATTACTTTTGTTTTCTTTTCATGGGCTATTGTCATAAATCTATTTTTGAGGGAGTTGAAGTATGTCTGCAGGTCCCTTTATGCTTGTAATGTGTCTGTACTGTATGTGTCAAATTGTAAGCATGTTACTAGTGGCATTTCCTGTATGTGTAGATGTACCTTATTAGTACATACAAAAAATAAGAGCGGCCCAAAGAAGGGACCTTGAGTAACTTTTAAATTATGTTAGTAGGGTTCTAAGAGTGTATTCTAACAGACTTCTACTTGCTTTCTTCTTACTATGTAGTTAGTGAGCCATTTTAATGAGGATGTTTTACAGCCTTGTTTTAAGCATTAAATGATTATTTCATGGTGTACAGGATCAAAAAATGTAAAAAAATGTAAGACAATAGCTGCAGTATGATATCCTTGTGTTGAGTTGTAGTCTACAAGCTTCATGATGGCGGTATTGTTTGTCATGTCCATATGGGATATCACGGTAGATTACTTCCTGATGTTCAGCAGTAAAACTTTGTATCCCCAACAATTTATTGGTTAAATAATTGTTTGGATAATCTTCGTTATAGGATGCAAGTTAATGATGCACTCTCTCAGTCAGAACCTGTGGATACATATACAAATGGGCAAGATCATGTGAAGATGAGTATTCAAGGATCTCAGCCTGCTTCTGAGCACCACCTTCGTTATATGGTGTTTTGAAAAATTACCTTGGCCATTCACTAAATCCTTATAGAATAATGTTGTCAACATCACTCTGAGTTTATAAAAAGAAAATATAAAAATTTGTACACAAAGCATCTCTCCAATGTACTGAATTATTGGGCCATCTCCTTGCAGGAGAGGGGCAGGGTGTTCTTTGTATGTCAGATTAAATACCCAGGGGGTTGGCTGGGACCTCCTTTAACCTTCTCTATATGCTTGTACATGAGTCTTGCAAAGGTTATAGTGCTTTTAGGAACCTGGCATATTTTCTGTTTGTTAACTCCTGATCCCAACACCACTCTAGCCAAAGGAGTCTTACTAATTCCCTTCAGCCACAATTTACCAGTTATTGTTGCCAGATTCTTCTGTTGTTCTAGCAGCTCCCTATCAGTCAAAAGACAGCTTTAGGTTCTTACTGTCTGAAGTACTACGGCTTAACCATTGTCCTTTCCTTAACACCTTATTAAAAATCAGATACGAATAAAGCACTCGTGTTGGTGCTATTTCTATACTTGATGGAATGATGCAACTCTTAAACTATGGGATTCGCTGCAGTTGCTCATTTGGATCTCAGCTGTGTGTTACCATTGTGAAAGTCGGCTGTCTCTGTTTTGCCTTAAGTGGTGAAAATGTTAGTGTGTGTTGACAGTGAAACATTGTTATTCTGTGTAAGAAATGTTTAGGCTTTGCTTGTATTGTTTTCAGTGTAGACATTGTCTGGCTGTGCAGTAGCTGACCATGTACTGTGTGTATCTGTTGCTTGTACCTGGCTGTTAGAAAATTGTTTTCATTTAATTACCTTGAGCCCTTTGGCCCAGTCTACTTACTTTAAATAAGTAAATGAAAACCTGGAAAGTGTCTCATTCTGTAAAACTTCTCCTGATATACTGAATGGTGTTAAAACCTGTGAGTAACTATTTGCATAAAACATACTGTGGTCCAGTGGACTGTAGCCAGGTTGTCTGTTCACAGTCAGACTATCATTTCCTTTAAATACAAACAATAGAATTGATATCCTGTCTATACATTTAGTGTCTTGTAAGATGTGGTCAGATTTTTTTTTTTTTTATCATATGTTATGATACATTCTCAGGGTTCTCTGTAGATGGTTATGATTGTATACAGCCTAGTATGAGTAATATTTGCATCATGTTCGTGTATGACATAGATTTATATAACTAGGTCTCATTCCTATTTAGCAGCTTGTAGTACTGGTTGTTCACTTTAAGGAAATATGTCACTAATGTAAGCAGAGAAGGCAAAAGCACTAACTAGCTGGTTAGCTGGTAATATGTGGATCTCCAGTTGTTTATTAATAATGACATTCTTTTTCTGCTTTCCACCAGGAAATGGGGAGCTGAGTAATAAGGAGTTTGTCTCAATCATGAAGCAGCGGCTGATGAGAGGCCTGGAGAAGCCTAAAGACATGGGATTTACTCGACTTGTGAGAGCCATGTGGAAATGTGCTCAGGACACAGCCTGGAACTTTGCTGTTCCTAAACAGAAAGGCACTGAATGAGATGCAACTGCAAAAACAGAACTGAGTGAATTAAAAATAAATTGGGCATCCTATTTATTTATTATTTGGGAAAATACAGACTGGCTGGCCAAAATTAGTCAAGATTGATATATTTTTGGTTTGACTGTGCCATACTTTAAGAGGACATTATATACAGATACTGAGCGCAGGGAGAGGTTTGTAACAACATTAAATTTGCAAGTAAAATGCATTTGGCTTCTATTGCCAGCTTGTTGTATTCAGTCATCTGATGTATTTTGTTTTTATTAAAGAAGCAATCATTCATCATGTTTGATAACTTGCACTGCTATGGCTACTCCTAACTAAGCAACAATGTTCAAGGTCCTTTGGTGATTTCTTATCCAGAGGTGACAGGGCTGCTGCGTGGTGCAAAAGTACATAGTCAATTTACTTCTCTTAAAGCTTGCTGGCTTATGTGCTTCATGACAGTTTTCATTCTTTTATTCCATCCTGTTTTGCTATAGTGGCAGTGGGATGTATGGGAGTGAAGGTGATATGAACTGCAGAAGTATGTAGCTGACTCCAGATTGATGTGTCAGTGACAATGCTGTATACTACATATGTGGATGTGTTTGTCTCTTTCCAAACTGGTTAGGAACAGGTCCTTGATAAGCACTCAACTGATTCGAACATCCCCAGAATCATACCACTGAAACTAAAGTATGCTTAATATCCACAATATTGAGCATACAGCTCACTGAAAATGTATATTGTGTGTTTATAGACCCAATAATCCAAAGGATCTGCTGAAGCAACCTATGCACCTGCCGTATAGTTCTCTTACCAACAACATTCCATATCTTTTTTCTGGCATGACATCCTATGCAGTAGTAAGCACAGTGAAACTCACAGTACTTGGCAAGCAGACATTCTGTGAGCAGTGATTTGGAAATCTACAAATCCTTTAAACTGTAAATTAAACTCCTGTTTTTGGAGAACTCTGAGTTAACTAGTTGTCATTATTGGCTTATCTTTCTGTCTTTACAAACACCTGCAGGCAGTCACAAAATCGTCATTCTTCCACATATCCCAAAAGGGAGGACTTTTGATTGATTTGCACTGTTGCTTTAATAACATGCTGCTGACCTCATCACAAACTCATTCCCTCCAGAGCAGTTCTTTTGAGTGTGTACCTTTAACTCCCAGTGGGTGTGGCTTCAGCCTTTAAAAAATGAAGTTATCACCTTACAGTTCTAACAAATACTCATTGATAGAGGTCATATACCAATACAATTGTGTTTGCCATCATGTATGCTTCAAGATAAACTATTCTGATACCTTTTATGTAACATGGTTTTGGAATTATTAATGCAAATATGAACAGGTAATATTTGACGCCTAGAGGCGCAGTAGGAGGTAACTGCAGAAACACCTGGAGACGTCACTCGGCTGTAATGAGTTTTAAACTTGCCAAGTGAGGTTAGGTTGTTTTTTAGCCTTTAGTTCTTTATGCCCATATCAGAGCAAAATTATTTGGGATTACATAAACTCCTTTTGCATCTTTTACATCTATCAGTTGTTTTCAGTAGTAGTGCCATGAAATTTTAAAGCACATTTTTTTTTCATTCAGTCCTAATCTTCACATAGCAAAAATGACATTGTTATTGCAGTCTAGTTAATCTTTGCAGTTTTCATAAATTATAATATGTAATACCTCTTTTAATAAAAGAAAATTACACCAAAGTTTCAGTAATTCTATGTGATGACTAACAGTGCATGGTCAGTGTTGATATACAACTTAGTGTATGGCATCCAGTTTGTAAGTTATCATCCAATATCTTCAGAATTGTAACTTCACTGGAATAATATCAGGGTGTTTAATAAATGATTGTTATATACTGAATTTCATTGTTCATTATGCAATAAAATTTTATATTTGAGCGTGTTTAGTTTCATAGGAATTCTGCACACTTCTGAAGAGCTCGGAAGAAGCAATGTTGTACCTCTTTTTTGTTTAATATAATTTGTGTTCCTTGAATGCCTTAATACTTCCTCATCTGTTAGGCATTCCATTGTGGCTCATAGTCTGTTACTGCCTCACCGGGAGCCTCATTTCCTTGAAAAATGGTTCTGAAGGGCTAAAATCCATACCACCATCACCACCAAAAACATGTTAGTTTTACTGATTGGCCTGCAGAAAACATATATGGCCAGTAATATGTTTTACAGATTTATAGTTCTGTGCTTCTCATCCCTTATTTTTCTGGACTTCCAGACTGTGGTTCACTAATGTTTACCGTGGCGAGAGGGTGTCACGCGTCTGGTCAGGATAAAACAATCAGTTGTGGTTCTGTTCAAGCATCTTTATTATATACAGACACATCATAATTGAGTCTTAGTAACTTAAACTTAAATAAACTTATACAGACTGACTACCACCCCACATATATACATGTTCATACTCAGGATGCTGTCTCCAAATGGCACTGCTGCCTGCACATGCTTGTTATTTATATGCACGTGCCACACTTGGAAATGCTTCTTAAAGATACAACACACACACTTTTACATCTTTCCTCTCTGAGAAATAGCTCATGCATTAATGACAACACTGATTGACATGCAATTGTACAGAAATAATCCTTTGACATACAATTATACAAAACTAAATACACTTAAACAAGCATGTCCAGGTTGCTGTGCATTTCACACTGGGTCTGGAAATATGACCAAATCGTGTGACACAAAAATTAGAAGTAGGTCTAGCAACAGGGACTGTCATTACTGAATGTTCAACTTTGGGGACATCATCAGGAACGGACATAGGTGCTGAGACGCGTTCTTCGATAGGAACAATGTCTGGATTGATGTTCATCGTGTTTCACTGTTGCAGTCATTACACTTGGGTTATCCTGCTGGCAGGCTACCTGCAGTCGGCCTGAATTCCAAAGTCCTGGTCTGGCATCGGTTGCTGTTGCCTCTTCCCTGACCCGGCGTCGGTTGCTGTTGCCTCTTCCCTGACATCAGTGCGCCAGGGGTATATAAACTGCAGCCGATGCCATTTTCTTCAGTCTTTCTTGCCGCGCGGTGCCCGAAGCAAAAGCAGTTTGCAAGTGCTGGTCGGCCGACTCCTGAGATTTTCAAAATTGAATTTCAGATCCGAAGTCTTCAATAAAGCTAAGTACCCTGTTGGGGAAACTTTTTCTTGCTCCAGACCGATGTCAGTAAAAGTTAACAATTGTATTTCTTGTGGGAAACAAATACCTCATAAGGATTTTCATTCTTACTGTATTCCTTGTCCAAGGCCCTGAACACGACGTTGTCGGTTTTGTGCTAGATTCAACCAGTGCACTATTAAGTGTCAGTTCGATTTTGCTTTACATTACTTTGGCTGAAGGTTTAACTATATAATGCTGTCAGAACAACCGATGACTGGAATTCATAGAAAACGCAAGGACAAAGAAAAGGACAGGCATCCGAGGTCCAAAACCGACGACGAAGCCTCTTCTAGGCCAGTTGCCGGTTCACTGGTTCTCAGTGAGGTGCTTTCGCAGCCCCTGACACCCGCTACCTCAGAGCCACAGGCTGCTTCCGACTCCCACGTGGAGACAACTAGGCCTCTGGAAACTCAAGGTATTGGGCCTACGGAAACTATCCCCTCAGATGGGTCTGTAGCCGCTAAGCAGGCATCGGCTTTTGAGGGTGTTTTCAGACCTACACAGCTTATTATCAAGACCACTTCAGCAGCCAAGGCAAAGTCTAAAACACATTTAAAGACAAAGAAACAAGTACAGCATTCTTCTGGACAGTCATCCATGCCTAAGAAACAGATGCTTAAAATGGCTGAGGGCCTAATTACTTTGATCAGGGGTTCCCATCCCCCTCCTGATAAAAGGCCTAGGCAAGACACTGACCTCTGACCAGGTTTCTATTTCTTCTGATTCCTCTTCATAACAGGGATATTCCCTTCCTCCCTATGAGGACTCTGATGCTGAAGAATCTATCCCTTCAGCCTGTCCGCCTGAGGACTACTCTTTTGGGGAAACCCTGCACACCATGAGGGAGCATTTCCATTGGGAGAGCCAGGATTATTCAGAATCCAAGAAAAGGCTCAGAGATTTTCTTTTATTGCCTCAGCACAGGCCTCTTGCTATCCCTCCTGTGCTAGATATTGTTGATGATGTATTTTCTGAATCCAGTTTTTCTCCCGATTCTTTACCCCCCTGCACCTGTTAAGCCAGATAGGTACTACAGGGTTCCAGATTCACATAAATGTCTTTATAAAAACCCTGCTGCTGATCCAGAAATAATTTCTCAGGGCCCCAAAGGGGTCAAGGCTTCCACTGCAAAAAACCCTGTTCCCTCTGATAGGGATTCCAGAGCACTGGACAGATGGGGGGAAAAAGTTTTACACCTCTGCTACTTTAGCTGTAAGGGCTTTAAATTGCCAGTTTCACATGCTTAAATATCAACACAGTAATGTGTATAGCACATCGTGTAAATGCGTACTGCTGTAGTATCATAGAGTAGTTAGGTAGGGGTTTGAATCCTGCACTTGTGTGTGTGTGTCTCCTTGGAGAGGAGCAACCTTTTAAGGGTTGGGAGGGTGGCCTAATGGTTAAGGTGTTTGCCTTACAAACACAAGGTGCAGGGTTTGAGTCTCAAAAGGGATAATTGGCTAGGCTTACAATGGCTCGCAAGGGCAGTTAGCCTAGTACTAACCTATGAACCAATACCTAATGTCTCTGCTAAAACAGAAAATGCTTACAACCTCTGAATGTCCTGAAAACAAGGAAATGCAAGGCTTACTGCATGCAGCTGAACAAGTGGGAAAGCATACTTTGCAATGTGGTTTTGATTCACTAGAGGCTTCCTGCAGAGCCGCAGTTACAGGTTCTGTCATTCGAAGGCATGCTTGGTTAAAAGAACAGAGTTTACCTGATCATGTTAAAGCAAAATTATTGGATGCTCCATTACAGCATGATACTTTGGTGTTAAGGCAGAAGAGGTGTTAAAGAAAATGGAGGATAAAGCAAAATCAATGCAGACAGTAAAGGATTTCTTACAGGTTCAGCCACCCAGATTTAGCAGGAACTGGCCTTCTAAAAATTGGTCCTTTCCAGTGTCAGACAGGCCACAAAGAGGCAGATACAGACGCCCAAGAGGCAGATCTCAGCCCCAAGGCGCATACAGATCTAAACAGTGGGGTGCTCCAGCCCACAAAGGAGGAGAAGATAAATCACAACCTTTCCTCTACCAATGCCAAGCACTTACCTTTTGGCAGCACCCGTAGGGGGAAAACTGGCACTTTTCTCACAAAATTGGCACATGATCACTTAGGACAAATGGGTACTGAATATTGTTTCTCAGGGTTACAGCTTCCACTTTCACACCCTCCCATGGCAGAGGCACAAAAGCAAATTTCTGCTCTCATGGACCTGAGGGCTATTCAAAAAGTACAACAGCAAAAGCAGGGACAAGGATTTTACTCAAGACTTTTCTTGGTACCTAGAAAGGACAAAGCCTGGAAACCAATACTGGACCTGTCTACTCTAAATACTTTCCTGGACGTTCCAAAATTCAAAATGTTGACACTGCAGCAACTTCTACCCATGCTGGGCAAGAAAGCTTGGCTAGTTACTTTGGACCTCAGAGGCATACCTGCATGTCCCAATCAGACAATTGTGCAGAAGATACTTCAGATTCATAGCTGGCTCAATGCATTATCAATTCTCTGCACTGCCCTTTGGCCTATCTACTGTGCCCAGGGTCTTCACAAAATGCCTAGCACCAGTAATTGCATTTTGCAGACAAAAAGGAATTCAAATATATCCCTACTTGGATGACTGCCTTATTCAAGCAGAAAGCAAGGACATTCTACTAAAGCATCTGGCGTTTGTAAAAAGATTACTAATTTGCCTAGGGTACACAGTAAACAAAAAGAAATAAAAATTAGTGCCTTCTCAAGAGATAATATTTCTGGGTGCAAGCTTAAATACAACTGCCCAGATGGCTTATCTCACGCCAAACAAACAAAGGCAACTGACTCATTACTTCCAAATGATGGCAACAAAAACCCAGCTACCTGAAAGAAAAAATCTGCAGAGTTTGGGCTTCATGGCATCCTGCATCCTGCTAATTCCATATGCAAGACTGCATATGAGGAAGCTTCAATGGTATCTAAAAAGTGTTTGGAGTCAACATTGCCACAGCCTGGAAACAATAATTACTCTCATTCCCTGCCTACAACAGGAGTTTCAATGGTGGGCACTGGCCTGTCACCACAACAAGGGACAGCCTTTCACTTTACCCACAGCCAGGCAGACACTAACAACAGATGCATTGGATTATGCCTGGGGGGCACACATGGCGGGAAAATGTATTCAGGGCATGTGGCCCACAGACCAAATGCATCTTCATATCAATCAAAAAGAGATGCTAGCTGTACAGAATGCCCTGACAGCCTTCAAGGATCTACTACATCCAGGACAACTATTTCTAAAGATGGACAATACTATGGTCATGTGGTACATAAACAAGCAAGTGGGTACACATTCCTACCCCCTCTGCAGGCAAGCCATGACTTTGTAGAACACAGCACTGACCTACCAAGTACATCAGCAGGCACAATTCCTGCCAGGAAAGAAAAATACTCTGGCAGATGAACTAAGCAGAAACCTCATGGACCCTCACGAGTGGAAATTAGACCCACAAGTCTTCAGCATGATAACAAGGAAATGGGGATGCCCAGACATAGATCTATTTGCCTCCCCTCACAACTGCCAACTACAAAAATTCTGCACAAGGACTTATCACTCTCAAGCATGGAAGGTGGATGCTCTATCATTCAGCTAGAAAACCCTGTCATTTTATGCCTTTCCCCCTCTACCTCTCCTCCCCAGGGTACTCCTAAAAGTCAGACAAGAGAGGCCAAAAATGATTGATTGCTCCAGACTGGCCACGCCAGCACTGGTACCCAATCCTAAAGAGCTTGTCTCAAGACCCAGCCTGGACTTTGCCTCAAATTTCTCATCTCCTGACCCAACAAAACAATCAGATCCTGCACAGCCAACTTAAAACCTTAAATCTGGCTGCATGGTGAATAATATAACCACTCAGAACACACCTATTTTAAAGCAGTTATGGGTGTCATTTTGGAAGCCAGGAGACCCAGCACCAGGAAATCTTATGCAGAAAAATGGAAGAGATTCTGTGCTTGGAACCAGGCACAAGGACTTTAACCAAATATTCCTCAGATTTTGCAGTAAATAACTGAGATGCTGGACAAGGCCTATCCTTCTCATCAATTAAGATCCATGCCTCTGGCATTTCAGCTCATTACAATACGGAACCTCCTATTTTCTCACATCCACTGCTAAGACAATACCTCAGAGGGGCCAAAAACTCAAGACCCCCAAGGAGAGCACCGATACTTACATGGGACCTCAACTTTGTCTTGGAAAAGCTCACACTGCCTCCTTTTGAGCCAGCCAATACAACTGAGATAAAATTCTTATAATGGAAAACTGCTCTGTTCCTAGCAATAACTTCAGCAAGAAGAGTCTCGGAGTTACAGGCATTATTGGCAGTGGAACCTTTTATCATTTTCTATCCGGACAGGGTTTCTCTAAGGACAAACCCAACATTTATGCCAAAGGTAGTATCCATTGTGGCTCTTAACCAAACCATTCATTTGCCAACTTTTTATCCAAATCCCCAGAATAAAGGGGAGAGACTTCTGCACTCTTTGGACTTAAACAGGCAGCTGCGCTTCTACGTGGACAAAACAAAAGCTTTCAGAAAGACTGAGCAACTATTTGTGGCATATGCAGCAGGATCACAGGGAAAGGCTATTTCAAAGCAGACTATTTCAAAATGGATAGGACACTGCATTTGTTTCTGCTATGCACAGCATGGCAAATCAGTGCCTAAGAATATTAGGCCACATTCTACCAGGGCAGCAGCCACATCAGCAGCCTTTCTCAGAGGAGTACCAACCAAGGAAATTTTGGAGGCTGCAACTTAGAGTTTAGTGCACACTTTTACCAAGCACTACCACTTACCTCTTTACTCTAAATCCAGAGCAGGCTTTGCCACTGCAGTTCTGCAGGGCCTCATAGCCACTCCTAATCCTATTTAGACCCAGCCTCCCAACCTCAGCTTTGGGATTCAACCCAAGTGTAATGACTGCAACAGTGAAACACGATGAACATAGTAGAGTTGTGTACCTACCATAAATGTAGATGTTTGAATGTATTCACTGTTGCAGTCCAGGTTACCCACCCACCATCCCCCTTTCTTTGCTGGAACTTATCTATACTTCTCTATCCAATACAACCTATGTGGTGTATTTACTTGTAGGTAAGGTATTGTTTATTTTTGTGTATGTGTTTTATAACCAAAATGTATTGCCTACCTTCTTGGGGGCACGTGACATCTGGGGCAAGAAAAACTGAAGAAAATGGCGTTGGCTGCAGTTTATATACCCCTGGCACACTGACGTCAGGGAAGAGGTGACAGCAACCGATGCCAGACCAGGACTTTGGAATTCAGGTCGACTGCGGGTAGCCTGCCAGCAGGATAACCCAAGTGTAATGACTGCAACAGTGAATACACTCGAACATCTACATTTATGGTAGGTACACAACTGTACTTTCTGAGATCTAGAGTCTGTATCACAGGTATGATGCTACAATATCGATTGTGCAACAGGAAGGAGATGTCTACGGTTCCTCCTATATTCTATACCTCCTGATTCTATGAAGTAGGATCTCAACTCGGCACATATACCTGTCACTTGACCAATCCGATTGAAGCCTTTCACTGTTTGTATCCTCACTCTCCTTTTTTCAATGGACGAAGAGATCTGCTCATTTTATCGTAGCTGGACTTCTGAAAAGAATGCTTTCTGAATAGTTGGGCTTTGATTGCTCTGTTTTTAGCTTTGCGCACCAACAAGCTAGAACTGATAGGCAAGGTTGTTCAGGTTTGCCTAGACAGAAGTCTGTGAGCAAGCGAGCCAAGTATGTTGTCACGGGGTATATTTCTGAGATTGAGTAAATTCAAAAAGACATCGATATTGTCACGCTTTGACCTCTCTAACAATTGCTTTGAATTTTGTGCTGCATGCTCAGCCAGACCATTTGACTGTGGGTATTCTGGACTGCTAGTAATATGAACTAAGTCCCACTCTTTTGCAGATTTCTGAAACAATTGACTGGTAAACTGAGTACCATTGTCAGAGAGAAGTTTATGTGGGCTACCATGTACTGAGAAATGAAGTTTCAACTTATTAATAACAGTAGTGGACGTTAGGTTAGGTAGCAAATAGATCTCAAACCAGTTCGAATACGAGTCTACCAACAATAAGTAATGCTGATTGCTCCACTCAAATATGTCAGTGGCTACTGTTGACTAAGGTAGTTTAGGAATTTGGCTTAGCTGACGTGTCTCTTTTTGCAAATGCAGAAACTACTATTGCATACTGAACAAGACCAAAAGTACTTTATCAATGTCTTTTGACAGAGAAGGCAATACTAGTCCTCTCACCCTTCTTTTGGTATAATCGAAACCTGGGTGGTCACAATGTTAAATCTGGATATATTCATGCTGTAAGGAAGTAGGAACAACACCTTCAGGACCTTTGAAAATGACGTCATCTTCCATCAACATTTCATCACTGTAAGGAAAACATGGTTGCATATCTGGCAGTACACAATATTGCTTTGATGGCCATCCAGCACTAATGAAGTGGTTGAGCTTTTGCAATATTGTATGATCTCTCAGCTCATCAAGTCTTCTGGTAGAAAAGTTTTGCACTACCTTGACATCGAAGTCAAACTTCTCTGCATCAAGCTGTTCTGTTGTATTTCTGGGCAATCTAGATAAGGTATCAGCCAGATAAAGAAGTTTGCCTTTTGTGTAGACCATTTTGAAGTTGTACTTTTGTAATCTGAGCATTATTCTTTGTAGTCTTGCTGGAGCTGTATGCATAGGCTTCTTTAAAATTGTGACTAGAGGTTCATGATCAGTCTCAGTCTGAATAGCTCAGCCATAAATATAATCATGAAACTTCGAACATGCGAACACAATTGCCAAAAGTTCTTTCTCAGTTTGAGCATACTGCATTTCAGTTTGGGTAAGAGTTCTAGATGCATAGGCTACTGGTCTGGCCTCCTGAAGAATAACTGCACCAAGCCCAAATTTTGAAGCATCACAGGAAAGAATTACTGGTTTATTGACAACATAGTATCTTAATGTAGGTGGGGTGGCAGATTTCTTCTTGAGGGTATCAAATGTTCTGTGGTGCTGTTCCAACCATGACCATGCAACATTTTTGCATGTCATCTCTCTTAAATTCAGGTAGAAAACTTGCCCAAATAGTTAGCCATGCCAAGGAAATGCTGTAGGCCTTGGACATTGTCTGGGGCTGGCATCTCAAGAATGGCTGCTTGCTTAGATGGGTCAGGTCGTAAGCCAGTGCTAGTGAATAAATGACCTACATATGTAACTTCTGGTAGTCTGAATTTACACTTCAGAGGATTGAGCTTCAAGTTCACTTCATGTGCTCTGTCTAGTACTTTCTTGAGATTTCTGTCATGCTCCGCTTCACCATTGCCTCCAACCAATAAATCATTCACTATTTTGGCACATGGATAACCTGAAAACATAAAACATTTGCTCCATTGCTTGGTGAAAGACTTCACTTGCAGAATTTATTCCAAAAGGCATTCGGAGAAATCTATATCTATCAAATGGAATACTGAATGTAGTCAGTAGTGAAGATTTGTAATCAAGCATCACTTGCCAAAATGAACTCTCTGCATCCAAGACAGAAAAAAAGAGTGGCATTTGGCATCAGGGCTGTGACTTCCTCCACTGTACGCATAGGATAATCAGGTCTCTTTAATGCTTTGCCCAAGTCTCTTGGGTCAATGCATATTCTGATTTCATCTGAGCTCTTTTTCTGAGCAGCTACCATGGAAGAGACCCACTCATTTGGTTCTGTAAGTGGACATATTACACCTTGCTGCACCATTTTATCCAGCTGGCCCTTGACATTGTTTTGTATAGCTATCTGAACTCTCCTTGCTGGTCTAACCACTGCACTGAGCTCTGGGTTTATTTTCATGGAGTATATAACTGGACGTTTGCCTAGCTTGTCATCAAAAACATCAGCGTACTCTGAGAAAATAGCATCGCTGAAATTGGAATTAGGACATGTGCTTACATGATGGACTTTTTTGGTAAAAGAAAGCAGTTTCATTCTCAAACTGTCTCTGAGACCTAACAGTGACTGCACATGTCTTCGGACTACATAGAATTGCAAGCTGTAACTGTTCCCAGCCAAGTAGCATGAAAGAACTACTGATCCTTCGGTTTAAATTTCTTCACCTCCATAAGCAACAAATTTCACACAGTCAAATTAAGTCACTCACCAGCTCTCACTTTAGCAAATGTTTCTGCTGACATAACATTACACTTTGAACCAGTGTCTACTTTGAGCTCCATGGGTTTACCATTGATCAGGACAGTATAACACACTTCATTCTTTGCCAGCAAATCTACTGCATTAATCTTTTCACCAACCACTGATGCACCATCTACATACAAAGTAGGGTTGCAGCTTTCTACATGATCAGCTTGCTTTTTTTAAATGACCCTTCTTTATAACTGAGTGAGGTTTGCTTGATTTGCAAAACTTTTGAAAATGGTTCCATTTTTTACACTTCTGACATTGCTGACCAAATGCTAAGCACTTTTCTCTTTTAGATTCTTGATTGGCACCACATTTATGACAGTTGACAATAAAACTTGACTTGGGTTTTGGTAACTCAACCTTGTACTGCACTGAGCATGTCCAATTTACTGAGCTAGTCTTAGAACTTGCTGGAAAGCTACAGGTTTTCCCTCTGAAGATTGCAAGGGCTGGAGCTACCATGTGCTTAGGCCTGTTCGTGCTAGCCACATGCTGCATGCTGTCTATGTTTACTGTAGAGCTTGCTGAAATCATGCTTTTATCACTTGCAAGCATACTTGTGTGCATTCTGTGAGCTCATGGATTTCACAAATCTCAGTAGCTTTGCTCAACATTAAATCACTGTCACAAAGCAAAATCTTTCTCACTGCAACATTATTACACACAAGCCTGTCCTTTATCAGCTAATTTTTCAAATTACCAGACCTGCCTTTAGTATGGGGAACTATACCCATTATTTTGCTGTGCCTCTGTCGAGCAGTGACACTGAGGTAATCCCTGGGGTATATCTGCGATCTCCCATCCATTGGTCAAGATTTCTCTTGAACAAGGCCAGCGAGGTGCTCTGCCTCACATGTACCGGGATTTTGTTCCACAGCATAGGGAGTCTCTGGGTGATGAATCTATCCCTCCAGCACATCCTATTAATAGCCGTGTCGAGGTTTAAGTCTCCGCCCTCTAGTGGTTTTGGATGGATCTAGATTTTTGAGGTGAAGCATATTCATCAAATCTGGGTTTGACATGGCCTTGTATGTCAGGCAAAGGTCACCTCTGAGCAGCGGTGTGCGACTGAATAGAGCTGGAGTTTCTTCAATCTGGCAGCATATGACAGATTTCTGAGACCCTTTATCCTTTTGGTGAGGAACTTTTGTGGCCTCTCCAGCTGCTGCAAGTGTCAGGTGAGATACATTCGAATGGGGCATTGTACTCAATCATTGGTCTGATGAGTGATGAGTACAGGAGACTATGACCTCACTAGATCTAGATGAGAATCCCTTCATGATAAGGTGGGCAATGTAGAAGGCCTTTCTAACCACTTTAGCTACATGGGTGTCAAAATGACAGGCTACTATCAACCTGGGTCCCCAGGTCCCTGATAACCTCTTCTGTGCTCAGTGGATTGCCACCAATTTGGTAGCTTGGGGTTACCTTGTTTTTCCCGAAGGGTATGACTATACATTTTTGGCATTTAACTTTCAGGCCATGGCTCTGGCACCAGTTATCCGTTTCTGTGAGACCCTTCTGAAGGATATCTGTGTCAGATGCACTTTCTACTATGGCCCAGTTTGCAGTCATCTGCAAACTTTGTCAGCCATAAGTCCTCCCATGTTGGCTTGTACTTCTGAGAAGTAGATGCCAAACAATAGGGGCCAGGACTGAGCCCTGTGGGACACCACTTGTGACAGACTTTGAGTTTGACATGGCTACAGCAGCTCTGATTCTGTAGGTTATGTCACTCAGCCAGTTTGCAACCCATCTTGTGACATATGGGTTAACATTTAAGCTGATGAGTTTTTCAATGATACCCGAGTGGGGTATTGTATCGAAGGCCTTAGCCAGGTCGAGGTAGGCTGTATGGACTGCCTTTCCTCATCAATGGCTTTGGTGACTGTTTCAAGAAGTCAACCAAGTTTAAAAGGCATGATCTGCCTTTGACAAAGCCAAACTGGGTTGGATCCAAAGTCTGCAAATTCCCTATGTCTTTGTTTATAAGGTCCATTATGATCCTCTCCATGGCTTTGCAGACTAGACTTGTTCAAGCTTATGGGCGGTAATTTCCAGGGTCTGTGGAGGCACCGCCTTTGTGAAGTGGGACCACAGTTGCAGCGCCACTCCTGGGCACGTATCCTGTGGTAAGGCTGAGATTAAACAGCTGTCCTAGCTGTGGGTTTAATTCCTCGTTGAGTTCGTGGAGCACACAGCCTGGGACACCATCAGGTCCCATTGATGCTGTGTTTTTGCTTTAGAGAGCAGTTCTCACCTGCACATTTGAGATGTTTGGGAGGCTGCAATCGCTGGTATAGTTATCTCTCCTTTAGGGGGGAGTTTGCACTGAACCTGTCAGCCAGTATGTTGGCAATGTCTGTAGGATCAGTAATCTTTGTATCATTTTGAACTAGTTCTGAGCATATCTGGGAGTTTCCTCCCAGGTTTCTAACATAGCTAAAAAGGCCTTATGATTGTCCTTTGAATCCATGGCTATTTTTCTCTCAAAATTGGCTTTGGATGATTTTATGAGAGCTCTTAGTTTTTACTAATAGTGATCAAGGGTGTCTTACCTTTTAAGGATTTTGTTCAATCATGTAGTTGCTTCCTCCTCTTATTGTAAAGTTTGTTTATGGCTGGGGTCCACCAGACTGGACGCTTGCCTTTGTGGAAAGAGTCTTTGTTTTATTTGGGATTGCCTGATCCATGCAGTCCTGCAGGTGCTGGTAGAAGGCATTTGTAAGGGATTCAGGTTTGAGTACTGTTTTCCACTGGCTCAGGGGCCTTAAAGGATACCACACCAGTCTTTAGAAGTGTGAAGTTTGCTTTTGAGAAGTTCTTCACTATGGTCTTTTTATTTCAGGTGGGGTGGGATGTGGATTTCCAGTGAGATTAGTTTATTATCAGATCTCACCAATGAGGGATATACTTCCGGTGTTGAACATTGTGCTCCCATGTTTGTGATGATGAGATCTAGTATATTATCTCCTCTGTGGGATGGTGACTAGCTGTTCCATGGCATTTGAGTTTATGAACTCCAGGAACTTTTGGGCTAGAAAGTTTGGGCTTGAGTAATGTTCCCAGTCTATATTAGGGTAGTTGAAGTCACCCAATATGATGGTGTTTGGTGATACATTTATACCCTCCAGTGTCTTCAGGAAGGCCATGTGAGGTTCCTGAGTTTGAGAGGGTGGCCTGTAACATGCTACAATTTGCAGAGCAGTCTTGCCTATGGTTAGTTGTACCTGGATGGTCTCCGATGCATGCGTTGCCACCAGTCTGGAGGTGTGGGTGTCCTTGATGAATATGGATACCCCTCCTTTTGTGGTATTGTCCAGATTTTGGGGCCGAACGCATGATATGAGGTAAAACCTGATAGTGCGGGTGCTCTTAGGAGCCTTGAACCAGGTTTCAGTTACAGCACAGACATCAATGTTCTCCATACTGAGAAGGGCCTCGAGCGTGCATTTTGAGATTTAGACTTCTGGCATTGAGCAGCATTACCCTCAGTTTCTTCCTTTTTGTTTTCTAGGGTGGTAGGTTTAGAATTTGAGCCTTGCCTAAAAAGGCACTATGGGGTGGCAAGAGCCTTAGCCAATATCCGAATCCCAGGGTGACAGGTGCAAGCCGTCCCTTGTGAAGCAGCGTGGCTTGTCAAGCATGTCATCCCAGGCAGACAGACAGACACTGGATCCCCTTTGAATGACACCAGACATTAAGCCAATGGTTAAAGCTGATCATCTTGTCTCTATATTGTGGCATCATTCTTGGTGAAGGAAGGATACTGCTCAGGTCAGGGTCATACCTGCCTGGGCTACATAATCAGAGAGCTCCTCAATGTCTCTTTCATGTAGTCCAGGGAGGTACGTCTCAGGTCGTTCACACCAGCATGGACAATGATTGAGTCATATTTGTACCTGCCATGGAGTGACCTGAGTGCTTGTGTTATGTGGTGGATTCTAGCGCCCGATAGGCAGCTTACTGTGACCCTCTCCTTGTTCAGCCTGATGAGTGGGACGCCAGTGTGTCTGACTATGGAGTCACCTATGACAAGTATCTTTGGTGTTGTGTTTGGCCTTAAGGGCTGTGACTGTTTGACACTCTGACTTTGTGGTTTATGTGTTGCTTGTGGGGTGTCTTGAGGTAGCAGTTGTTTGGGTGTCTGCTTTGGAGGCCTCTGCTGTTTAGGTAAATTTTACTCAGAGCCTCGAGTATGTCTTTGTGTGTTTATGTGTTTGATTCAGTGGAGTGGTAGCATTATGTGAGACTGGGTTTGTGGTGTGTGTGGTTTCCTTCTCCTCCTGTCTGGTCTTGCCAGTCCTGAGTTGAGAGAGCTCAGCCTCCAGTTTGGCTAAATAGCTGCATCTCTCGCATGTATTTGTGTTATGTGGAAGGAGGAGAGGGTTGTCTGTGTACATGAGGCAGTTATAACATTGCCTCAAGATTCCCAGATTCACCAGCTGACCAGAGAGGAGATTGACAACTGACCTTTGGACATGCTAGAATAATATTGGGAAATCCTTAATTGAAAACAAGGGCCAGTGGGGAGTGAGGGTGTAGTGCTTTGGGGTAATTTTTAGTGCTGACTTATATAATTGCTTTAGTGAGCAAGTGCCAGGTAACTTGAGTGCAATGTGTTACAAGTAACTAAATGCAAAAACGACAAACAGTAACTTTCTTTCAAGTGAAACAAGGAAATAAGTACAGTAAGCAATGCATATATCACTAGTGATCCACAGAAGTGCTGAGAAGTTGCGTATTAGGTGGAATTAGCTTCCAGGGAAATAACAAGCAAACAAACAACAAGCATATAAACAAAGCTAGATTCAGCAGGCCTGGATCTAGTCTATGCTAGAGCAAACAAGGTGTACCAATTTCAGTAAGATACAGTTCAAATATTCAGGCACCATAAACCTCTAACCAGAAATTCCCAGCTCAGAAGGGCAGAGTCCAGCCTCTTCTCCCACAAGAGTGCAGACCACGAACCTTCTTAATGTAAAATAACTGGTCTGAAGCCCAAGTGCCTAAACCAGAACTAATACACTTGGACACTGGGCTCTCAATCAGCAGTTCCCAACTTAGAAGGATGAAAGCTACCTGTGCATCTTTGTCAGAAAAAGCTGCTTGTATAAAAATATACTATTCCTGCACAAATACTCTGCAATTCTCTGCAGTGTTATGATCAAATACAAGTGGACTTGGTCTCTGGAATGCCTCTGCCATAGTAACACACACACTAGTGAAGGCTTTTGGAATTATGTACGAACATACACACACACACACACACAGATATATATATATATATATATATATATATATATATATATATATATATATATTTTTTTTTTTATTTTACATTTGTTGACCGGGATAGTCCAACTGGATGCATGTCCATTTTCAGCGGAGGCCCAGGGAGAAAAGCTC
Source organism: Protopterus annectens (assembly GCF_019279795.1). Taxonomy (NCBI): domain Eukaryota; kingdom Metazoa; phylum Chordata; order Ceratodontiformes; family Protopteridae; genus Protopterus; species Protopterus annectens. Next base: position 277,399,695 of record NC_056748.1, read on the forward strand.
TAAGGGTAAGCAGATGCAGCATTACATAATACCAGCATTATATATTACAAACAGACTATTTACAGAGATTACATAAGTAAGCAAGTTAGTTCCACAGGTTACAGTTAATCCTGAGCACAAGTCAGGATTAAATTAAATTACACAGTAAACTGGTTAACAGATTTTTACACATTCTAGAGAGAGTTAGCCAGGACTGATACATTGACATAGCCAGTTAAGTGACAAATGTTGTTTGAGTCTAGTTTTAAATTGACCTAAGGTGGAAAATAAGGTAATATCAGCTGGAAGAGAGTTCCAGGATCTACTTACAGAGTTTGCAAAAAGAGAATCTCCGGCTGTGTTATTAATTTTGCTAGTTTGAATTAGTAGTTTGTTAGAGGATCGAAGCGGTCTAGGATTGTTATAGGGGGTGATAATATTTTTAAGTGCAGGAGTATTGTCCGGATTATAGAGGATTTTATAGGCCATAATCAGTTGGTTATACTGGATTAGGCTGGGTAGTTCAAGCCACCCAAACTGATTAAGATTGATGCAATGATGTGTCCTAAAAGGCAGCCCAGTGTCAAACCTGACAATGTGGTTGTAGCAAATTGAGAGTTTGTTAAGGACAGTCTTGTATAAATTCGAGAGTAGAGGGGATGCATACAGAAGGGTTGAAAGAAGGTGAGAGAGAGCTATGGCAGTTTTAGCTGGAGGGGAAGGCTTTTATTCTGTAAAGTGACCCTAGTTTTTTATTAATGGTTTTGATAGTTTGGTTAACATGTAGGTCAAATTTTAGATTATTGTCTATGATGACACCTAATAGTTTTGTAGATGGGTCAGGGGAGATTATTGTGCCATCATTTGATTTTATGGTAAAGGTGAAAGCGGTAGACCTACGTGTTGGTGAAAATAACAGCATTTTAGTTTTTTTATGGGATTTAGGATCAGACGATGTTCAGAAAGCCAGTTTTCTATTGTATTAAAGGTGGTCTGGGTAGCTGACCATAACTCTTCTGGAGATGTGGCTGAGCAAATCAGAGTAGAGTCATCAGCATATTGGATACAGCTGACTTTTGGGATGACAGTATAAAGGTCGTTAATGAAGATGGATAACAGCAAGGGCCCTAGTATAGAGCCTTGTGGTACTCCAAGGGTGTTAGGTAGAAGGTTAGAGAGTTTGTTCTGCCAGAGGACAGCCTGCTGTCGACCATTTAGGTAGGATTGAAACCACTGGAGGGCTCCAGTATCTAGACAGAATGTTTGCAGGGTGTGGATTAAAAGTTGGTGATCAACCATATCAAATGCCTTGGAAAGATCCAAAAAGTGGGCTGAGGATGTATAATTATTGTTGTGATTATGGTTTATGGTGTTAGCAAAGGCTAGGAGGGCTGAAGTTGTGCTATGATGAGGACGGAAGCCATGCTGAGTGTCTGCCATAAGGCGATTTTGTATTAGGTGGTGCATGAGTTGTCTATGAATACATTTTTCCATAATCTTTGCAAGTGGAGAGAGTATAGCTATTGGCCTATAATTGGAGAATTCAGTACAGCTGCCTCCTTTGTGAAGTGGGATGACATAGGATATTTTCCAGATGGTGGGAATTTTAGCTTCTACTATGGTTCGATTGATTAGTATTGAGACGGGGTAAGCAATAGCATCAGCTGATATCTGTAGGTACTCGGCAGAGAAAGTGTAATGGGTTTTAATTTTTTGATCAAGGTACGGATAAGTGAAGTGGAGACTGGTTGGAAGCTGAACGCGAGTAGGTTTCTAGGGGTGCTACTTTCGGGACCAGGGGAGCTAGGAGGTAGTTGGCTAGCTAGGGCTTGAATTGTCTCAGTAAAGAATTGGTTAAAACTATCAGAAACATCTTCAGGGGTTTTATCAATAGTAGCAGCAGGGATTGGGGTTGAAGTTTGTCCAGGATGCAGTAGATTATTTAAACCTGCCCAAAACTTCTGAGGGTTATTTTGATTTACTGTCTGTAAATTACAGTAGTATTGTTTTTTGTCATGTAAAATTGATTTTTTGGTTTCGCTCCTGGATTGCCTGTATTTAATGTGATCTTGAGGTTCTATGTGTGTGTATATATATATATATATATATATATATATATATATATATATACATACACACCGGAAATTCATGCCAGAACTTATGCCCAATAGCACAACAAGCCTCTAAACAACTGAACTTTGCAAAATAAGTCTCTGTGGCACAAGAACACTTTTGAAATCACAGTACTTTGCAAAATCACCTCTTATCAGTGTAAGAAACATTTCATTATGATTGCACTTTGCAGATAAACTGTATACAGCACACTGAACTCTTCCAAAATGGCTGTGCTTTGCTAAATAACTTTGTACATTGTGGGAAATACTTTGAAATTACTGCACTCTGTGAATAAATGTACAAAGTACAAGAAACTTTTTGAAATGCCTGTATTCTGACTGTACTTTACAAAATAGTTGCACTTTGCACACAGTAAACTTTTTGGAGTAAATGCACAGTAATAAAGCACACACTGCAATCACTTTACACACACACTGAGATACTTAGAACAACTTTAGTTATGCTTTGAATAGCTTTGGTCAATGCAAAATAGTAGCTCTTGCCCCCAAAACACAGTCATTTGCCAAAAAACATGCAGTTGCCTTGCTTTACTTGTACTTAATTTGCCCTTTTATTATAATCGTTATGCCCATTTTAGCTCTTTTCATACTCGTACATTTCTTGTGCTCATTTTACTTGAAACATGCCCGGTATGCAACTCTGAGGCAACTCTGAATCCCTTATGAACTTTTCTGGTAGGTTTGTCAAATATCGTAATTCCGAACATCTCATTTAATCAGTAATGCATTTAGTGCCTTTTGTTTGATTAATAATATGTTTTTGTGCTATTTGTTTGATTAATAATGCATTCTGTGCCCTTCAAATGCTCCAGATTATTCCTTTTATAAAATAAATCATTTGTGCATGTTTTGGTTAACTGTAGTTCATTTTTGTCCCTTTTTTTTAAACCCAGTCTGTTCAACATGCCTTCACTGTTAACTCTACACCTCATGGCTTGGAAAAGCTGTCGTCTAAATCTCAATTCTGACACCATGTCGCTCGTCTGGTCAGGATAAAACAGACCAACAGTCGTGGGTTCTCTTCAAGCAGCTTCATTATATACAAACACATCAGGATTGAGGTTTAGTAACCAAAACTTAAATAAACTTATAAAAAGACTGACTACCACACTCATACATGTTCACACTCTGGCTGCTGTCTCAAAAGTAGCACTGCTGTCTGCATGTGCTCGCTATTTATATGAAAGTGCCACACTTGGAAATGCTTCTTAATAGATACAGCATACACACTGTTCTACAGAGGGCTATAGCTATTTTTCTGATCTTCGATATTGCATTCTTGCCTTGTTGCCGGTTCATTTAACCACACTACAGTACATCCATCAAAATAAATGCATCCTACTGGTATGGTAAGATGATCTATACTGATTCCACAGAGAACAACGGAATATTCTTGAATAGAAGTTGTTCTTTTGGGACCCATTTCAGGCATAACATGGCAGTGGCATGTGTGTCTGTGTGTGTATACATATCTATATATATCTGTATATATATATATATATATATATATATATATATATATGGTTCCACTTGAAACCATCGAATGTTCAGAACAGAGAAGTTTTGATCATCGAGACCAGAACATCAATGTTCAGAACATCGAAGGTTCAAAGTGAACCACAGAAAAAGAAGTAAACATTAAAAAACTAATTTATGCCCCCCTGCTCCCCCCATGTGGAGGGCTGTGCCCCCACACCCCCCTACTTTAATATTCCAACTCCGAGATTGCATTACAGTGGGGTAAGGGAAATCTCCCGTTTACCGCTATATGCGGTAGCGCTAAACGGGAGATTTCCCGTACCCTACCTGCAATGCCAACACTGAGATGGGACACACACACACACACACACACACACACACACACACACAACATGCAGGGCACCTTGCTGCCCTGCATATACACCCAAAAGTTAACATTTTTACTTATCTGGCACTTCCACTTTGAACCTTCGATGTTCTGGTCTCGATGATCTGAACTTCGATGTTCTGAACATTCGATGGTTTCAAGTGGAACCATATATATATATATATATATATATATATATATATATATATATATATATATATATATATATATATATATACAGATAGATATGTATCTATAGTCCTAAATCTGTTACCTTTGGTAGACAGCACTAATAGTGTTAGCGCAATGGCTTAAAAAAATAAATAAGTAGATATCATATTTGGTAGCAAATTCACTTAGAATTGCTCCTGGTCTAAAACTGGACCAAACCCTTTAACTGAACTACAAATTAACTAAAAATGCGGCCTGCGTCCCCCAATAGTTCATCCAGCCCCTACAAAAGTATATATACCAACCCTATGGTTGAGTCAACTCAAAGATGGGACAAATCTTCCAAGACAATGAAATTGCTGATGACGCACACTTTAAAATTACACCAGCAATGATTTCCCATAGAAACTCTGATTACAGTTGTGTGCACTAGCACTATTTACTGACTGTAATCTTTTCAAACTAACAAGGGCGTCACTCACTTTAAAGTAGCAAAGGACAAAACAGTTAATAACAATGACAGACTCTCCAAAAATCATCTAACTAAACCATTTCTCAAGGTTCACCCTAAAAGTACAATCCTACATATATGCAACTAATTTCACTATACAAATGAATCTTATGCCAAACATGATTTCTACAAATTTTTTCTGTAGTTGTGTTTTAGCTGACTGATTGCTTTGTCAATTGTATGGTACCCATATATATCTATATTTCTACAGTTTATGACATAATATTGAATGCACAAACGTGTGAATCCGAAAAGATCAAAATTGTATTGCATAGAAAACATATGCAGAGGTCAGGCCTCGCTTGCTACTTATATACCAACTACGAAAACACACTACAATGGGGTAAGAGCAAATTCCCACACCTCCCACAAACAAATACTGCAAATGTTTGACTAAGTAAAAGAGAACCACGTGTGTGTGTGTGTGTGTATGTGTATGGTTTACTATCAAAATAGTGAAATCCCTATTAGTGTTTAATGAAATTGTGAAAAATAAGGTAGAAAACAGTTTTTGTGGAGTGTTCAGTATGTCGAACTCTCGAAAGCTTAGAATCAACATTCAGCATTTCCTGAAATGTTCATCTTCTGCAGAAACACCTGTTGAGAAATTATAAATATTTTTATTGTTTTGCAGGGGGGCAAGCCCCCTTGCACTCCCTGCTAATTATATATTCTAACTCTAAGATCACACTGCAGTGAGGAAAAAGGAAATTTCCTGATCCCCACTGTAGTGCAGTCCAGGTGGAAACAGCAATCCTCAAAGCCACAAACACAAGCTATGTGTCAACATTTTGGAGGTGACAGAATTTCCACTGACAATTTTAAACTTTTGCACTTTTATCCTCGACCTTATGACCAACATTAAGGTAGATTTCAAACGTTTGATAGTAAACCTATATATATATATATATATATATATATATATATACACACACACATATGTACAGTGGATATAAAAAGTGTATACACCCCTGTTAAAATGCCAGGATTTTGTGATATAAAAAAATGAGACCACAATAAAACATTTCAAAACTTTTCCCAGCTTTAATGTGACCTATAACCTGTACAATTCAATTGAAAAACAAATCTGTGAGGTGAAAATATATAAAAAAAACAAAAAAAAATAAGCTGGCTGCATAAGCGTGCACACCTTTAATTGAATACTTTGTTGAAGCATCTTTTGATTTAATTACAGCATTCAGTCTTCATAGGTAGGAGTCTATCAGCATGGCACATCTTGAGTTTGCAATGTTTGCCCACTCTTCCTTGCAGAAACACTCCAAATGTGTCAGACTGCAAGGACATCTCTTGTGCAGAGCCCTCTCTTCAGGTCACCCCACAGATTTTCTATTAGATTTAGGTCTGGTCTCTGGCTGGGCCATTGCAAAACTTTAATTTTCTTCTGTTGAGGCCATTCTTTTGTTGATTTGGATGTATGCTTGGGGTCATTGTCGTGTTGAAAGGTGAAATTCATCTTCAGCTTTCTAGCAGACGCCTGAAATTTTTGGGTCAAAAGTGACTGGTGAAGCACCTTTTGATTTAATTACAGCATTCAGTCTTCTTGGGTACACACCTGCCATCAGTTAGAGATATTGATTAACCCCAAATAAAGTTCAGCTGTCCTAGTAGGATTTTCCTGACATTTACTCAGTTGCCTGCTACAGCAACAGCCATGGTTTCCAGAGAGCTTGCAAAGCATCAAAGAGATCTCATTGTTGAAAGGTAACAGTCAGGAAAAGGATACAAAAAAATTTCCACAGCACTGAATATAATGGAACACAGTAAAGACAGTCATCAAAAAGTGGAGAAAATATGGGACAACAGTGATGTTGCAAAGAACTGGACTTCCCTCCAAAATTGATGAAAAGATGAAAACTGATCAGAGAAGCTGCCAGGAGACCTACAACAACACCAAAGGAGCTGCAGGAATTTCTGGCAAGTTCTGGCTGTGTACTACATGTGACAACAATCTCCCGTATTCTCCATATGTCTGGACTATTGGGTAAGGTTGCAAGATGGGAAGCCTTTTCTTACACAGAAAAACATCCAGACCCTGCTGAAATTTGCAAAACAGTACATCAAATCTCCCAAAAGCATGTGGGAAACTGTGTTATGGTCTGATGAGACCAGGATTGAACTCATGGGCCACAGTTCCAAAAGGTATGTTTCGTGCAAAAACAAGACTTCACATAAAAAAAAAACACCATCCCCACAGTGAAGCATGGTGGTGGCATATCGTGCTTTGGGGTTACTTTTCTTCAGCTGGAACTGAAGCTTTTGTCAACGTGGAGGGAATTATGAACAGTTGCAAATACTAGTCACTTTTGGCCCAAAACTTTCAGGCATCTGCTAGAAAGATGGAGGAATTTCACCTTTCAGCACAACAATGACCCAAAGCATACATCCAAATCAATAAAAGAATGGCCTCACCAGAAGAAAAATAAAGTTTTGGAATGGCCCAGCCAGAGACTAGACCTAAATCTAACAGACAATCTGCGGGTTGACCTGAAGAGAGAGCTGTGCACAAGAGATGCCCTCACAGTCTGATATATTTGGAGTGCTTTTGCAAGAAAGAGTGAGCAACTATTACCAAGTCAAGATGTGCCATGCTGATAGACTCCTACCTAAGAAGACTGAATGCTGTAATTAAATCAAAAGGTGCTTCAGCAAAGTATTAGTTTAAGGGTGTGCACACTTATGCAACCAGCTTATTGTACGTTTTTTTATTTTTTATATTTTTTCCCCTAACAGATTTGTTTGTTATTGAGTTGTACAGGTTATAGGTCACATTATAGGTGGGAAAAGTTTTGAAGTGATTTATTGTGGTCTCATTTTTTTTTCAGAAAAACCTGGCATTTTAACAGGGGTGTGTACACTTTTTTATATTGACTGTGTGTGTGTGTGTGTGTGTATATATATATATATATATATATATATATATATATATATATATATATATATATATACACACACACATACACACACACACACATACAACACATATATAAGCAGGCATTTGTTCATTCTCATTCCCTGATACCCACCCACTTTATCCATAGTTCAGGGTCATAGGAGTTATATCCATAGCCTCTCTGCTTTCAGTGTATGCAAGACAGAGTTACTAATCTGGATAGAGTGCCAGTCAGTTGCAGGGCACATACACGACATCCCCCACTTTTAGGCATTTTGGAGGATCACCATTTCACCCAGTGAAAGTCCACCAGGGAGAATATGCAACCTTTACACAGAAGGTACTCCAGCATGTGTATCTATAATATATCTATCTATAGTGTGTGTGTGCACAAGCATATAGTGTTTATTTTAATGGTTGACAAGTTTGTGTGGATGTAAAAATAAGAGACAGCACAAATGTGAATTCCATTTGTCTGAATTAAATTTTATATAGTGTTAGTGCAAGTAGGTAGTAGTTTGCTGAAAAATGAATGTTTAAAAAGTAGATGGTTGTGAAAATGGGCAAGATCATGTTAAGATGGATAGTGAATATGTGCGAGTGTTGAGTTAAGGTTAGGTAACAGGATTTTCTTAATATGTTTGATATTGCACGTGTTCTCTGTCCATTTGTCTTGTGTAGTGATTCTGTTAAGAAAAGGGTTGTAGTAATATAATGTGTAGGGTTCAGGGCATGGTTAGGGTTATTGTTAGCACTCATGAGTAAGTTGGGAGAGGGCGTAGCCTGAATTCCTACTTTTGTACGACCTCTGCAGAGATCTTCAGTTTATTCTTTGAAGTCATGTTTGATTTTTGTTAGTGACTAGATCTTGTACAGCATTTTAAAACAGACAAGTGTTGAAAAAGTGCTGGAGTAAGAATTGCAGTTTGTTTCCAGATTTTGAATCTAGGAAATGAAGTTGGTCACATTGGTCTGGTAAGAGACACACAAATAGGCTGCAGTCACTGAAGTAGATTTGAGATTTGTATTTATCCTGTAGATAGAATCAGTTTTCTGCCCAATTACTTTTTCATATGGTTATACAAGTCTGAGGTGTAGTTACTGTCCTTTTATTGAAGCTGCTTGCATGATGTCACAGATTGTGACAAGAACTAGATGGAAATAATATGAGATTCAAAAAAAGTCAATCTGATGTGCATAGAAACTACATATATAGGTTTAGGCAGAAAACAGAAGAATAGCATTTAGTTATTAAATAATTCTTTATAAGTGGCACTATTCATCTTACTGGAAATTATTTTTTATATCATATGGATTTTGTTGTGCTCACGTGGGTTTTGAACACAGGTACTGTTTAAAGCTATTGATGTCATCAATCATTTTTCTTTATATGAACCACATCATCTGTGGTAAATCATAGACTGTTGCAGTGTATTGCTAATTGTTTAACAAAATGTGGCATTAGTGTAATATTTTGTCATCCGTGTCATCACAGCCTTCATTTAGTTGTCCTTTTGTAATGCTTTAGAGACTGAACTGAGTTTGATTTTTTTCTTATAGCGGTAAATCGAGTGATGCTGCAGGGTTCATATGGGCCGTAACTGTCAATCATGTTACTGTAGCGCAGGCCCTGGGCAGTTGGAGCATAACATATCTCTTAGCCAGGGGTTTAAATGAACAAACATTAGTAAGGCTCCCTCGGGGATACTTCAGTGCAACGGGGCAAGTATTCTTTCTTTTCTGAGGGCATCATGTAGTGGCAAAAAAAAATAAAAAATTCTGTTAACAATGATGATGAGTATTTATGTATTGATATACAGCTTCTGTGCTGGGATTGGATGCATGTACAATGTACTGAAAGTCACTGCTTCTGCTGTGAGCATGCCCAGACCAGCATTTTCTACCTCAGACTGTTAAGATTGCTTTCATGTTAACTACTTTTAAACAAACATTAATAAAGCTCCCTTGGGGGTACTTCACTTCATTTCATTTACTGTTTTAAGGAGCATATAATTGAGATATTTTATTAATATTATCAAAATGTTACTTCTGAAAGGACCTGGAGTTGCTTTTCACTGTTCTTCCATTCTAGACTGAGTCATTTTCTTTTGAATATTATTTGTCTGAAATTTTAGGAAACTGTCATGCCTTATGGGAGGACTTGTAATTTGTTGGACTTGTAAACATTTTATTGTAATTACTATGTACATGTTTTAATGTTTCCCAGTGGGAGACCATTTTTATTGTTTTTGACAGTGTTCAACATTTTTCTGTGACTTAAGACTTTTCTCACCCGTAGTGTGTAGATATGTATTTTGTACGCTTTCTTAACCATTGAAACCATGACCATTAGTCAGTTTACCACAACCCCTGTTTTTCCCCTCACTAGTCTTAACCCCAGACCTAGAGTCTGCACACATGAATGGAAAGCTAAGGGTGGAGCCTAATTTTCCTCAAACAGTTTCCCTAAAATGGAATTATCATCAGTGTATTTTGGGTGGTTGACATTAATTTAACTCTGGACCCCTTGTGAACCTGGTGTGTAGGCAGTTGAGGCAGGAAGTGGTACGGCGTTGGCCCATGATGTCAGTACACTTCTGCACATGATCTGATTTCTTATTACATTGATTAGCATTGCTAAGTGCTTCTATCTCCATCTTGTCACTCTGCATCCTAATGTGTTGTTGACCTGCATCAGCTAGGAGACTGTTGTGGGGGGAGGGTTCAGTCAAAATTCCTCCTCTAAGATTTAAAGAGCTGGTGGGTCTCCACTGAGCCGCCTCCTCTTGCAGGCTCCTTCACTGCCTCATCTCTAATCATTCTCAGAATAGTTGCCTTATACTCAAGGCCATAATCCCCGTATACTACTGTGATGGCTTACACAGGGCTTTTTAATAACATTAGAAAGTTTGGTAGTGAGTTTTAATGAGAACAAAATTGTTTAAACTTGAAAATAAGTTTCTTGTCAAGAGAAAATGCCCTAGAAGAAGCACCAAGGCCATTCTTAAGCTTGGTATAGCAAATGTAATATTTGAATGTTGGATTCTCAGTACTAATCTGATATGAGTAAGTTTATCCTTTGTAAGTTGTAGGACTAAGGTCGCAGGCATTAGCACTGCTCAACTCTTCAAACTTACACAGGCAGCTTAATACCTCTCAGTTCTCCAGTAATAAAAACCACAGCTGCCCCTCTCCAAATCTTTATTGCATCACTCAAGTAACACTGGGCTTTTTAGTGGCCTCATGCTGCTGATTATTTGTTTGAAAAAATTCAGTCTGTCTGTGACTTTATTCAAGTCTTTTAATCTTTAATACCTTTCTCATCTACATGTTTTGGTTTCTTTCAAGTTAACTTTGGAAGCTTTCTTATCAGGTTTCTGTTGTTGCAGGTTTTAGCCTGTGTTTGCTTTCACACGTCGCATTCTGTTAAAATACTCTGATTTTTCCAGTTTTTCTCTTCTGCTGTTTTTGTTAATACTTTTACCTGTTTTTCAACTTTAGTTGTTGGCTGCATTTGAAATGCGTTTAATTTTCTGTTTGTAGATTTTTCCCCACTGAGGGAATGTTGTTGTAGTTTAGCATTTAACTGCTTCTTTGCTGCTTTCTTCAGGAGCTCCTGAGGTCTCTTGTTTAATTCTGTTTTTGAATGGCTGCCCACCCCAACCAGCCATGGAATGTGTGTTTCTCTGCTGCCAAGGTAGGGGGAAAATCATCTGCTTCAGGACTGGTGCAGGAGGTTCTTGTTCTGCCTGGCAGTGGGTTGTAACTATAACAGGTGTGAAATCTTTAAAGTGTTCCTCTGTAAGTTTTAGGCACAGAAAAGAAAGGCTACTATGTGATGGATTCTCCTTTGACCATCAGTTCCAGACCACCTTCTGCATCTTTAGTATTGCAGCCTTCTGCCTTGTGACCTTTAAAACATTCAGCTTTGAAACATAATTCTTCAAGGTATCTACCTGGAGTCATCCAATTCATGTTATTCAAGACGTCGCTTCATTCCCATCTACTTAAGCAAAACAAAAGTAACTGCTTCAGAGGTACAGGTTAAGTGATATGCCCAGGTTCACTTTACATCTTTACCCTGCATTGAGTCTGCCATTTTACATCTACTAGGAATTGTAAAGCTAATTTTATTCTCTGTCTCCCTTGAGATCATTATCCATACTCAGGTCATTGCTAACACTGTAATCTATAGTGTCCCTGCTGTAAACTTAGTAGTGTAAATACGTGTACTATGCAATCATTCTTTAAGTTGCTGTTTCATATGAATATTATGCTGTGTTATGCAGCTCTATTTCTTTGTACAATGCATATCTCTCAGCCTCTTAGGACATGAAATCTGGACAAAGCCATAAGTAATGGGGGGAAAGGCCCAAACATAGGGACAATTTTTAAATATTGCTTTTACAAACTTAGAAAGTGGATAGAATAACAGGTTTAGCTTCAGTTTTCTGAAGGGTATGAAATCTGAAACTCAAATGTCTGTCATTATTTTCTGACTTCAGTCTGTAATGACTTGGCAGTGTTTTGACAGAAAATCACAGTTCTATTAAAAATGGAACAAAAATATGGGAATTCTGAGAAAATCTGCACAGTTGAGAGGTATGGTATGATGCTCTTCCCTGTGTATTTGAACTACCTGTTTTACGCTGTGCATTATTATTTATGCATTTGATCTATGTGTATATGTTTACATTTTCACCATCAGTTTTATTTTTGTACTTTATTACCTGTTTGGCCTGGGTCATAGCTGAAAAGCGTCCTCTGACCAGTCTAGTTACATGGTTAACAAACATTACATAAAATAAAATGCATAACATCTATTAAAAGGAGAGCTAATGGGAGATGCTGGTTTTCAAGACCATTCAACCATGTAATGTCCTGTCAAAAACATTCAGTTGAAAGTTGTGAACAGGCTGCCTCCACCTCAGCAGGTTTGTGGTATGATCGTTTGCCACTAATATTTCAGGCTCCAGTGCCAACTTCTGTGATTGCTGAGTTGGTATCAGAGACAAGGAGAAATCTGTATAATTGTGGAGACATTATAACAGAGATCACAGTTACCAGGGCATGTCTAAATCATTTTGATATTGCCTTCAATTATGAGAAGCTAATGGACACCAATTTTTTAGGGTAGCAAATGTTACCTGGACAGTATATACTGTCAAAGTATCCCATTAGGACTAAACAACTTGGACACCATACCAATTGACTCAAGAGTGGCAAATGCTTCTTCATCAGCACCTACCATCTTGGCACCAGTTTCTTCTAGACTAGCTTGTGTGGGTATCTTGTTGGTGTCCACATATCAGACATTTTTGGTTCCAGATTCCATATGCTCTTCACAGCATTGATGGTCTCAGGAGTCGCTGGTGGTGTCAATGTCTGCTTCAGTGATTAATGCTTGCAGAGTTAACTGTCTCAGCTCTAACTGTGCTCATCTTCTGTTGGCATTGAGACATCATTGTTAATGTAGGTGCATATTATTTTGGTGCAGATGCTAGTATTTTTTGATAACCAGAGTAAAATCCTTGGATAACTTAGACCATATGACGTTCGAACTTTTAAGAGTTTGACAATGTGATGTAGACCCTAAAAACAAGGTTCCCACACCCCAGAGCCTCTGGGCTGCATCTCCTGGGCAAGGCTTCCATAGCTCTTGGTGATGTTATGTTTACATGTCCTAAGCTTTCACCTTGAGGGCTATCGGTCTGGGGCACTTGGGGGACTTTTTTATGGGAGATTTGTGACAAAATGACCTATACCATAGACCAGTCATTGAATGGAATAGTTAAAGAAAAAGTGAAGTCCCAGTCCAGTGCTTTCTCAGTTATGGTAAACCTTACGAGTATGAGCTACTAGCTGTACGAGTTGCATCTAAATTGTTTTTATAATGATGAATCTATAGAACAGCACAAGAAGCAAATCAACTTGCCTGTAAATAGAGATTGTCACTCTAGTCAAGAAAAGATGTGTTTTTATGCGAATGTACAATTCTTCACAGGAATGCATTTTGCCCTTAAATGAACTTGATAATTTGAAATGAAAGTTTTATGTGCCAGAGAAATGTCCTGATTATTTTGATAATCTTTTAATGTTAATATCTTTTCAGGCACATGTAAACACTGAGTGATCTGTAAATGTTGGAATCAGAACACTGGGGACATAATGTTTGTTTAAAGTATTATTGTAACTGTCATTCAGTCATATATAGTAATACTAGGAATTTTTTCAGATGTTTTCTGTATTTAAGGACAACAAATGAATACCAACTGTTACTAACAAAACCCATATTTGGATATATAGTTGATTTTTCTAATGAGCGCAAACTAATCTTATTGCCTTTTCCTGACTGTAGTGTTTAGTTTCATAATTTAGTTTCTTAGCAGCAAAATGCATGGGGCAGCATTTACTAAACAGTAAGCATTGACATAACTAGTCATCACTGACCTGGCCGATAGAAGTATGTTAATTTATCTACTTCAAAAACAGTATCACTCGTATGCTGGATTTTATCATGATTTCTACTGTTCTGTATTTGTTGTTGCTGATGACATCACAATTGTATGTTTGCAGATAATCTTTCCTCTGCTGAAACTTAACTGCTTCTGTATAGTCAGGACTTCTACATACATCCTCCTGGTAGTTGTGCAGAATACCTTCTGAGGGCTGTGCAGAGCCCTGACTCGGCAGGCAGCACCAAATGCTCATTATCCAGTGTTGCCAGATTCATAGGTAGGTACTAGGCTATCTGCCCGAGGGCATTTATAAGCCTAGCCAGTGTGTGTCAGCTTTTGCCGCCCCATTGATTAATTAACTGAGCCTCTGTCAAGAAGAGCCAATGAAGTGATCCCAGGGGTGTATTTTCTGTTACCCATCCACTCGTCAAGGTTTCTCTTGAAGAGTGTTAGTGAGGGGCTCTACCTAATGTAGTTAGGAATTTTGTTCCAAAGCATGGGGAGCCTCTGTGACAGGAATCTATCCCCATTCATTTGTCTCTGTCATACAGTCATTGGTTCTTAACTCATAACATCACTTCATTGATACATATGCTATTCCAGTAACTGTTTATTTTACAAATTTATATCTGTCTGTTATCCTTTTCAGCATGTCACCCTCTACACTCTATACCCTGACTAAACCAGCCACATGGCAAATCCAAGTCTCCAAAGACCAGCTGCTGTCTGAAAAGCAGCTCCCATGCCAAAGAACCTTGCCCTGTACAGGACCAGCTGTTTCTGTGGTCAGGTTGCTATGCATATCTAGTCCCATCATTTTTCATCTTAGTTAATTTCTACATCAGGCAGAAGTATAGTGAAGGAAAGTAAGTTGGATGGCACAGTGGTGCAGCAGTAGCATTGTCGCCTCACAGCAAGAGGCTCTCCAGTTCGATTCTTGGCTGAGGTGCCTTCTGTGTGGAGTCTGCATGTCCTCCCTGCGTTCATGTAGGTTTCTTCCTGGTGCTCCGGTTTCCTCCCACATTTCAAAGACATGCATCCGGAGTGTTCCTCCCTGGGCCTTCGCTGAAAATTGGCTTTGTTCCAAGTTGGACTTTCCCGGTAAACAAATGTTAAATAAAATATAAATAAAAATAAATAAGTTGCACAGTAACTGTACTGTGTTAGAAGGCAAGACTCCAGGTATCTCAATATCCCCATACAACTTCAACTTCTAGGACTTTAATACCCCCTATTATCTTTTACACCAGAAAAAAACAGTGACTTTATAAGACTGCCTGTAACTTCTCCCCAATAAATCAGGATACCCAACTTTGTTTTTCACCCTCATTTAATTATTTCCCCCATGCTCATATTTTTGACTAATTTCAGCTAATATACACACTCCAATATACCTGTCTAGCATCTCATTTTTTGTTCTGCTTTATTTACAAATATTTATTTTGTCTTCTGTTCTAGAACAACTTTCAGTACTAAATATTGCACTTGATAAGCATATTCCCCATGTCCAGATCTACCTAAGTCTACTCAAGCTCATCGATAGTTTCTGCCCATGACTTTTGCACTGCTGATTTAATGGGTGAGCCCCAGCTCTGTTTTAGACTTGTCACATTTTAGCTGACTTTGCTCCACTGCCTTACCCCACCCTCACTCTACAATGAACTTAGGCTAACCCCACCCCTAATTCTCACACCACCAATCAGTATTTCCTAACACATCCACCCCAAAGCTCAATAGCATCTCCATTTACAACACTACTCTACAAATTTGATCACACAGCCGTAGCTCCTATCTCTTGCGTAGTTCTTACTAATAAATGTAACAAAACCCACTTGCGTCTTAGCAGTAATCACACACGGTAATTATCTGATACAAATTCTACTCTTCTGCTTTCTTGCTATTCTAACTATTCTAACCAGCAATCACACATCCCCAGTTTATACTGTTAAGTCACCCACAAACCCACACTCATCACACTTACCTAGCATGTCACTCATCTCAGCACCCTCACTATACCAGCAGACCTACTCTGATCTATTCAGTTACAGGTATTTCAAATGTAATTACTATAAATACTTAATGGTAAAGTCTTCACTAAAACTAAAATATGAATACATCAGGATATATGTCTTCTACCATAAAATACTCAAGCTTAACCTCAGTGAGGGCATTCATCGAAACCCCAACCCACTACAACAATTAACTGTTACTACAAACGCCTTCCCTGTACACTACCACCTCTAATTCCAAGTTTCTCCTTCTAAATATGAACCTTAGAATTATGTGCAACAAAATTCCAAACATGTATGATTGTATCACACACTTTTCCCATGACACACTTTTATAGCCACTGATGCCTGGTTAAAAAAGAGAGAGAACTGATAATGAAATTACCCCCACCTGGCTTTAACATTATCAAGCTAGGCAGGAAAAACAAATGTGTAGGTGGAGATGCCTTCCTGCATAAAGACTTGTCACTCTGTACTAAGAAGAAATTCCAAAATTCAATAATGCAGAGCTACTAATAAACTATGTCAAAATCAGCAGTAGATACCCCCCTCACGCTTACCAGCCATATACATCCCACCAGGTAATGAAATAACCACAGCAG
Organism: Protopterus annectens; assembly: GCF_019279795.1. Classification (NCBI taxonomy): domain Eukaryota; kingdom Metazoa; phylum Chordata; order Ceratodontiformes; family Protopteridae; genus Protopterus; species Protopterus annectens. The sequence goes on from NC_056748.1 coordinate 277,416,317, forward strand.
AAAATGTCATGCTGTATATCTCACAATGTCCATCAGGAGAAATGATACCAGACCTGAATATAGACTAGCAGATCATCAGTAGTGATATTTGAATCTATATGATTTTATGCAAGTAATTACAGGAACCCCCAGAGTGCCTAAAAGTACTGGTAGACAATCTACCCTGGACTGGATAGTTACTGACAGCCCAGACAGAATACAGATATTTGACTGTGTATCAAACAGCCTAAGTGACCATTTACCAACTTATGCAGTCAGACACTACAACAATCATGATAGACACATTACTTACAATCAAGTCTATAGCTCAACCAAATTCAACAGGGATACCTTTAATCAAATATTAACACAATATAATTGGAATGTATTGAAATCCCTGCCCCTAGATACTGCAGTCAAACATTTGAGTGACATACTCCTAAAAATCCTTAATGGTTTTGCTCTGTTCTGCACCAAAACAGTAAATGCTAGCTTGCCATTGCTGTGGTTATCAAAGGAAACCAAAAAAAAAACTGATGCTATAGTGTGAGAAAGCCTGGACAGACTAGCAAAAAACAGAACACCAGATATTTAAACAACTAAGGGACATAGCTAAATATCAAATAAAATAAACAATATTATACCTCTCTCCAAAACAAACATCTGTCCAACCCCAAACTGTTCTGTACATTAATAGATTATTATACCCAGACCAAACTACCACCCTCTGTCCTACGACTGCCCTCACTATTGGCTCTATTCCCACCCAGTTCATTTCCAACTTCATACAAACTATAATGTCCCTCACTCTAAAACCTCCACTCTGTCTCTCTGTCTCTGCCCACACCATCCTCAGCTACTCAATTTCAGCCCATTTCCTACCTCCACTATCAACAAACTCCTACTTAAACTGAAGCCAACCACCCTGGCTGCTTATCAACTCCCTTCTATCAGAAACTGGCTGGCAATGCTGTTGCTTTTCCTGCCTCTATATTAATGAATAGATCCATATATGAAAACCAAGTCCCAGCCATTTGGAGAAAAATTTACCCTTTCATAAAGGAGGTACAAACACAGACTTTTAACAGCTTTTGCAGTCCTCTCCCCTATCTCAAAAATAGCCAAACAAATGCATTCACGGTCGGATCATATAATACCCAACTTCAAATAACCTGCTATGTGTAACTCTGCATGGTTTAGACCCCATTATACTACTGCCACTGCCTCTTATACATTTCACCAGTACTGTTAACCAACATGGCAACACATGCAAACTTGTTTCAGCCATGTTCCTAGACTTACACAAAACCTTTGATACTGTAGTTCATCAACAACTGCTTACTGAGCTTTCTTCCACAGGTCTCTCTCAGTCCTTCCTCTTATGGCTCCTTAGTTACTTATAAGGTAGTTAGCAAACCATTAAATGGAAATAGGAATTCTCATCCTTCTGTCTGTAACAGTAGAAGTCCCATGGGGCTCCATTTTTAGGATCCCTCCTGCTTATATTTTCATTAATAAGATCCACACCTCCATAGACAATACAAATATCATACTAGACACAGATGACATAACTTTAGATAATGTTGGGGTTGTACTTTTAAACTCCAAGAAATCACCCAGACTTCCTTTTTCTCTCTCAAAACCTGCACAACAAAACTAAATTGGTGCTCTTTACCCCAAGACACTATATAAACAAACAACAACCTTTACTATAACATCCAATAACACCGCCAAAATTGAACTAGTAACCCATACCAAAGTAGTGGGCATAATGATAGATGACAGTCTGAAATACGATCTACATGTACTTAATACCATTAAAAACCCACTAAAAATAGGTTCCCTTTACAGAGTTAAACACTAGCTTACTGACTTAGGTTGAGGTAAGTGTTTCTGTTGCTATCTACTCCCATCCCACCTATATGCATCTCCCCTCCTTATAAGCTTAAAAACACTGCACTAAAATTCAAGCTAGCATCTTGCTATAACAGAATTGATAGATTTGCCATTAATATTACTCAAAGAACTTACCACTGCCCAACCTTAAGACAGCTAAAGTGGCTTGAGACAGACAACAATCTAACCTACTCACAACTATGTACTACTTATGAAATTATACACTTATCTTTAAACATGCCCTGCATTACAAAATATATTTCTTACTTCCATAAACAAGACCTTTGTTCTTCTGAAAAATTTCTTCTTCGTACTTGTAAATCAAATAACTCATCAGGGGACTCACTATACTCCTGCTACATCTCCAAATTGTGGAATGCTACCCCTACTAAAATAAAATGATTGACAATTTCCCATGCTTTAAAACATCACCTAAGCTGATCATGGATATACCTGTGTTCAGCTTCAGGTTGAGACCTTTCCCTAACTTCACTCCTCCCCTTCCCTCCTATCTCTCTGCCCCAAACAATATACCCTCTTCTTACTAACCTAGCCTCAAAAATTATTTAGTAACTTCAGTGTCACACAACTAACCCCTTCAATAATGACTGAACCTACTTTCTATATAACAAAGTCTCTTCTTATTAAAGGCATCTATCAATCTAATAACTGCTCTTAGTCTATATTTCCACTACTAAAACTTTCCCAAGAACACTTTGCTCTCACAAACTGTATAAATCCACACTAATTGTGCATTTGTCACAGCCCTTGTTTGTAGATATTATTTACTGTGTATGAATGACCCAAAAGAAATTGTATTCATAAATATATCTTTTGCTATAATTGTAAATGTATCTGTTATTATAGCTATGTATATTATTTACTGTGTATAACTGAGCCAAAATATTTTTTTCTTAAATCTGTTATTATTGTAAATGTATTCTGTTATTATAACTGCATTGTCACTGGAGCTTTTCTACCAGGGACTACACTGAAAATGGGCTCTACCCAGTGGGTCTGTCCTAGTCAAGAAAGTCAAATAAATAAATACATACAATGGCATTACTATCTGCTGACATGCCTGGCTTAGATTGACCAGTTTCACCAAGGTGATGCTCAAGAATGCCCCATTTCATAGCCTGAAAGTTTTGGATCCACAATAAAGGCACATGTGGAGAAGATGGAACAGGAATTTAAAACCTTGATTGCAGTAGGTGTTGAGATTTCTTCTTCTCAGAGTCTGTTCTGCAGAATTCATAAGAATCAGTGTTAGACATGATTCCAATGTGTGAATATATGTAACAGTGAACAAACAACTGAAGAAAGGTGCCCAACAACCAGCACTTCTTCCAGTGAAGATGCACTAGCTGTGGCTGGAATTCTCACCAGTCATAAGGAAGTTGCATTTCTCTGGTAAGACAGCCACAGCCCTGAGAATCTCCCTGACTGCTTTCCTCTGTGGCAGCCAAGGGTTGTTTGTCCCTTCCGTATCACCACATAGAAATATCACCGTAGACAGGTGGATGAAGGTGAACATAGCAGGCGTTACAAGATTCCTTTTTTTATCCACAGTGCTCCCCATTCCCCTGTTAAACATCCTATACTATCAAAAACTGGAAGAATGAGAGGTGCTACATCTCATAAAAAAGACATAGTGTTCCATGATTGTAAGACACATTGCCTCTTAAAAAAAATCATCATCATTCTAGGGTAGGGCTAGAGGTGACTGTTACATGTAGTGATGTGCAGATGTCAGCAGCTCTGTCCAGTTTGGGTGTCCCAAAAATGCACTTGAGTACAGCACAGTGTATGTAAAGCTGCTAGAAACTTTGCTACCTGTTTATATAAGCCCTTCCTAACCTGCTTACAGCTGAGGCAGTCCCAGCTCCCGACGGTAGTCCCAGGGCACAATACGTAGGAGCAGAAAGCTGCAGATAGTCCACTGGGGGGTATGTAGTGGGGATATAAAGCAATGTAAAGAAAGACCTCCAGGATTTCACAGCAGGCCAGAAAACCTCTGTATATTACCTCAAGATCTTTTCAGACCAAGAACAAAAATGAAAGGCCTTATGCCTAGTTTAGAACTAAATGGGTCTGAATTCATTCAAGCTTAAATACAATTTTGCATGATCTCAGTACATACAATCCTTCCCTGTCATGCAGGATTAGATTGGATATTCTTTCTGAGCCTCCATGTTATCTACCTCCATATAAAAAAAAACTGATGAGTGATTCAGCAGGTAGTTCATAGTCAGAGCCACTATGGTCTCACCATAGCCTCCTGGCTGTTCACTAAATGCATACCTGTTCTGGCAGTGCCCTTGTGTGTGTGCTGGGAGCCAGTGTGTTCCATGCATGTTCCTGGGTGGCTGTCTCCTCAATGTCCCTTTTCTAAAACAAGTGTCATCTAGAGAGTCTTTGATTGGTCTATTCAGTCCCCGGAAATAACTGTATTTGTAGTGAAACCCCAGCTGCAGCCCACACAGTGCCTGCGCTTGTACAGGTTGCAATCAGTACACACATTCATGCAGAGTGAGACTTCCCATGGACAGGGCTAAGAAGCTTTATTCCAAGGTGGCTGTGCTTCTAAATTCATTTACTGCAACCGTATATCAATGTCTCAAGGTTCTGGGTCTCATAGCAGTGTCCATTCTTATGATCCCCCACATTAGATGTCATATGTAAGGTTTTCAGTGAATCCTTCTGGCCCATTTGATGCAGACAGAGCCATAATTTGACTCCCGATACTGCCTCCAAATCTGGAGATCCTCGATGCTTAAAAAAAACTACAAAGGTCTGTTCTCTGATCTGGCACACCTTCCCTCTTAAGGAGGAGTGCCAGGTCCTAACACCCTCCTGCTCTACTGCCTGCCATCACTTTTACATGATGAGTAGGAAAAAAAAAACAAAAAAAACGGATCTGATAATCACCCCCCCCAACATCTTGCACCAGGGGTTACTGCCCCCATTTGCCCAACCCTAGCAATGCTTCTGGTTGCAGAGGCAGAGTTCAGATCCAGTGAAACACGAGAGACACTTATTATGCAAACTGTATGTGCCATATTGGGCGGATGGCAATAACCTGTCTGTAGGCAGTCCACTCTGCTTTCCTTCTTTCATGGCAATAGTCAAGACTCATTGGCTTGGAAGTTAGGGTGGGAAGCACATAATTCAGGGTGTCTTCATTTAAGCGGATCTCTCACTATATGTGAATATTAGCCTAAAGAGTAGAAAGGAGTAGTTTGTCCCGTCAGAATTCAGTCTGTACAGGTGTTGTGAATATACAGATGGACAGAGTAGCAGTCCTGTAACACATCAAGGGAGGAACATATTCCTATCCCTTGTGTGGGAGCTAAGAGAGTGTGAGAATGAGCCATGGTCACTTTTTTCTGGTAGCAGCTTACACTTCCAAGGAGTGTGGTTTTCTGCTGAACATATTGAGGAATTATCTGATGTTGACCAAAGAGTGGTTCCCTCAACTCCATAGTGGTGAAGATCTTTTGAAAGTGGGGGAAACCTTGCTGCAGCCTCTTTATTTATTTACCCTACATCAAGTTCAAGGATGTCTTTTCTTGTCATACTATCACTGTGGAAACCCCGTGGAAACCCCCAATGGATATTCTAGCCCACAGGTAGCCAGATGGACTCCCATACAATTTTCCTCCATTTTCTCTGATGATGAGGTTCATCTAAAAGGTTATACTTTGCTTCTCAAAGCTAATCTCAACCTGATAGCTTCTTATTGGCTCTGGCAGGTTTGGTTCCCCTCTTCTTCCACCTCAGCTATTGGAGAAGCCTCTCTTGTTAATACCAGTGAAGAATCTGTTGTCCTCTCCATCAGACAAATCTAAGTCTGACATTTAGTCCCTGCAGTTCATCTCTTGGCTTCTCTGTTTCCAGTAGCTGACAGTAATCCATCCTTTTTGAGAAGATTAATGTCTGTTCTTTCTTCACCCTAAAGTACTAGTACTAGGAAAGCAACAGTGCAGTGGTAAATGTTTTTCAAATTGGGCTGAGCCAAAGGAACTAGATCCTTTTTCTGCTCCTGTCCCCAATGTAAGTGATTACTTAGATGGTATCTTTGACTCTAGTCTTGAGTTATTCTTCTGTTGAAGTGCACATGACGGCCTTGTTGAAGTTTCATAAGGGTGAAAATGTTTTTTCTTTGGTATCTTTAAAAGTCTGAAAGACTTTTTTTGGAAGAAACTTTTCTGCTGAGACAGCATCTAGATGACCCAATGCCTCCTTTGGATTTATATTTTGCCTTGGAAGAGCTGAGTTAGGCTCCATCTGAGACAGAACTAAAGATAAAAGTTCTGTCTTGGAAGACACATTTATTATTGGTTATCACTTCTGCCAGAAGAATTTCTGAAGTGCATGCTCTCTCAGGAGATCATTTTTCTTTAATTTTTCATGAGGAAATAATTTAACTTGGAACCATTCTTTCATGCCAAAGGTAGCTGGCAAATCTAAATTAAAGCATTTATTTCCCTGTTTTCTTTGAAGCCGTGCTGGTGCAGCAGTTAACTTTGTTGCCTCACAGCAACAGATTCTCCCATTCGATTCTCAGCTGGAGCACCTTCTGTGTGGAGTCTGCATGTCCTCCCCATGGTTGAGTGACATTTAAAGACATGCAGGTAGGACTGTGTGTGAATGGGTGTCCCTTCTTTGAAGGTTGGGTGTCAGACTGGCAACTCGGCACTGTAAAAAATCCACTGCCAATCATTAGCAGACCGGAGTTCCGCTGTGGCGACCCCTAATGCCAAAAGACATTAGTTTATTTGCCTGCTTTTTTTCCTCATTACTCTAACCATTTGGAATACTTTTTGCTTTCTATAGATATCCAAACGGAGTTAAAGGTACTAGTTAGACAGTGCTAAGTACTTTGGAAAGTGTTTTCAGCTGTTTGCTGATTTTTTTAAACAAGAAGCCTCTTTATTAAATGATCATGTATGATATAGGGTATATTACATTTATATAAATGAAAATAACCACAGTGACACAGTCTCAGTTACAAAAGTTATACATTTCAAACTGTCCCAACACAACTGTAGCTGCAAACATTATACATCACTTTTAACACATCCAGTCATTATGGGTCAACCATAACACATTTCATTCAAATATTGCCTTCTTTTAAACCTTGTTCCTTCTCTGCATGTATTGATCCCACATTTCCCATTTTTTGCTATGTAATTTGCTCCTACCCTTTTCTAAAGATCCCAGTTCCAGTTGTTTTATCTCTGTTACTATTTTTGCTACTTCTAGTAAAGTTGGTTTAGAGTTTAATTTCCATTTTCTAGAAATTGCTTTTTTGCCAGCCATCATAATTAGATTTAGCTAGGCCTTACTATGTCTAGGCAATTCCAATTCTGTATCATAGGTCAAAAAAATAATTTCCCTAGTTATTCCAATTTGCTCACCCAGCATCTCCAACACAGCAGTCTGCATGGAATCTAAAGTCTGCCAACTCATTACACTCACAGAACATATGTTCCCAGTTACCTATTTCTTTCCCATCACACCTCCAACATTTGCTGCCTACCTGAGGAAAAATTCTTTGAAGTCTGCTTAGGATATAAAAATACCTATGTAAATACTTCCAGGCAAAATCCTAAATCCTCTAGATTTTGTTGCATGTTTGGGAGACATACATATAGCCCCCCATTGTTTCTTTGTGAATTGCTTATCTAATTTCTTTTCCCAATCCTTTCTAACCTCCTCTGATTGATTCTTATAGTTACCATCCAGTATTTTATATGGTCTACTAATTATTCCTTTCTTAATGGCAACTTCTGTTTTAGATTCCTCTAAAAATTCTACCAGTGCTGGTCTTTCATTTAGGACCCCCCTATTTCTTTCTCTTTGCCTATACTCTGATATCAATCCTTGATATGAAAGGCAATCTCTAGCCTGCAGTCCAAATAAGTTCTTAATGTCTTCCCATTCTATTACCATTCCATTTCTAGTTATGTGCTCCCAATACCTTGGTTCCTTGCCAGTTTTCTCCAATATATTTCCACCCCCTATTGCCTGTCATCCCTGTCGGCAGAATCTCCTTTCTCCATTCCCATGTTGGCCGAGTTCTTAAAAGAAAAGCTGGAATCCACACCCAATGCAGGAACTTTATTTGCAGATAACTTAAGGAACACGCTTTCGGAAGATGCAATGACCCTTCTTCCTCAGAAGACAAAACATTGACACAGTATTACGAAAACTTAAATACTGTGTCAATGTTTTGTCTTCTGAGGAAGGAGGGTCATTGCATCTTCCGAAAGCGTGTTGCTTAAGTTATCTGCAAATAAAGTTCCTGCATTGGGTGTGGATTCCAGCTCATCTTTTTTGGTTTAAGTTTGCGAATTTTCTTGGTTTGGCGAGTTCTTAAAAGAACTTCTGCTACTTTTTGAATATAATATTCTGTATGATTATTGTTCTTAAAGCTCTGCATCCAGAATCCTAGTCACTCCCTGTTACTTGAGCTTCACCCGTTTCATCATCATCTCTTTCCACTTTGAATTATAGTTTTCTGCTTGTGCTGTGTATAGGAGCTTTAAGTCTGTTGCTCTGAAATACCCTTTCAACTCAGGTAATCCCAATCTGCCCTGTTCCATTGGAACAGCCAAAACGAACAGGAAAGTAAATTGCTCAATAAAAGCAGACAAAACCAAAAGAAAAACAGAGCAATTCCACCAAGACATGACTCCACTGGTATTTTCCACACGAACAAGCTTTATTGAACACACACTTTCTTCAGAATAAAACCATAAACGCTGTTATCACTACAGATACGTTTTCATCCTCTAATGACTTCCTGAGATGAAACAGAAATGTATACCTTTTACAATTCTTCCCCTAAAATACCCTCCACTTAATTAATACTGCTGTCCAATTGGTGTATATTCTTAATGTGGTCAATTGTACTTAATAGATGTTCAGCCCTATAAAACTTATTTTTAAATTCCTTAAACAGCCCTTTAAAACAGTTCTAAACACATACATACATATATAAATATCAAAATATCCACAATACCTTCTCTAAACTCTAATAGATATAAATATATAAATACAAATAAAGTTTAGTTTTATTCATGTTAAAAACCTTATAAAACAAACTTTTCTTCCATACAATAGCACCATCTTGTGTCCAAATAAAGAATTAAAATCCTGTACAAGTGCCTTTTAGATAAATGGTTCAAACAGTAATATAATAAAAGACATACATTTTCTTTTTTCTCTTTTTGAACCACAATAAATGATTGCACATACACTTTTGATGTTGCAGTCCTTAGCTTTGTCCTAAGGTAAGAAGTATTACATTTTTTAAAGTTAATATACATAAAGGGATACATTTTTCCAGACTCACTAGAGCTTTTCAGCCCTTAACTTTAAAACTGGAGCTAGAGAGACTGCATCATTCAGATCTGGTAATCTAGTAGCTTCCAGGGATAGTTGCCACAGTAGTTCTTTGTATTCAATGGAGGTCTCCCATGGACCTCCTCTTATGTCCTTTGGAATTACTTCCAATGCAAAGAATTTGAATTTACCTTCTTGACAGCTTATTGTGTGTCTGTAAAGAGCATTCTTGATACATTTTTTTCTAATTTCATAGTTATGCTCATAGATTCTGTTTTTTAACTTTCTTTCTGATTTACCTACATTGAATGCTTCACAATGGTCACAAAGCCCTATGTACACTATACCACTAGTGTCACAATTCGCATAGTCCCTACTACTAATAAGTCTATCCCTACTGCTAACCAGAATAGTTTGGAGGAAAAATACATTATAAATTCCAAATATGTAAAATGTTGGAAACTGTACAAGCGCTACCTGGATGAAGTGTTTTTTATGGACAAGCTCTGAAAGCATGATTTTTTGAATTTTTAAATTGTATATCAGAATCAACTGATTTTTTAAATTTTACATACAAGATTAATAAGGATGAATGGGAATATCTGGACATTTCTATTAAGAAATGTGAAGGTATTTTCAGTTCAAAGATATATCGGTAAGAAACTTTCTCAAATTCATATTTAGTGTACAATAGTGCACATCCCCCCTACATCAGAAAAAAGGAATTGTTAATGGGCAATATGTTAGGGGTAGTCGTATGACATCCAGAGAATGTGATTTTGAGGTAGAATGCAAAACATTGAGTGATATGGTTATAGAAAGAGGTTACCCCAACAAATTTATAAAAAACATAGAAAAAGAAGTTAGAGAAGGAAGACAGGGATAGATTTAAACCCATTTTGGGGGACAAAACAGGGCTTAGTAAGGAAAAGATTAAAACAGTGAATTTTGAAGGTGAAAGAAATTTTGTGACAAGTTATAATGGAGACGCAGTAAGAATAAGAAAATTGTTAGAAGAGGAATGGAATAGATTTGGTGAACTATCAGACTTGGAGGGAATTTTCGTTAACCCTTTAACATGCACATACAGAAGGGGTAGAAGTCTAAAGGCTATATTAGAAGGCAAAAAAGATGGCCTTAAGCGTAAAGAGAGTAAAGTAGGGACCTTTAATTGTGGACGATGCTCCCAGTGCCCGTATATCTACATGAGGGACAGTATTCTGGTTAGCAGTAGGGATAGACTTATTAGTAGTAGGGACTATGCGAATTGTGACACTAGTGGTATAGTGTACATAGGGCTTTGTGACCATTGTGAAGCATTCAATGTAGGTAAATCAGAAAGAAAGTTAAAAAACAGAATCTATGAGCATAACTATGAAATTAGAAGAAAATGTGCCAAGAATGCTCTTTACAGACATGCAATAAGCTGTCAACAAGGTAAATTCAAATTATTTGTATTGGAAGTAATTCCAAAGGACATAAGAGGAGGTCCATGGGAGACTTCCATTGAATACAAAGAACTACTGTGGCAACTATCCCTGGAAGCTGCTAGATTTCCAGGTCTGAATGATGCAATCTCTCTAGTTTTAAAGTTAAGGGCTGCAAAGCTCTAGTGAATCTGGAAAAATGTATCCCTTTATGTATATTAACTTTAAAAAATGTAATACTTCTTACCCTAGGACAAAGCTAAGGACTGCAACATCAAAAGTGTATGTGCAATCATTTATTCTGGTTCAAAAAGAGAAAAAAGAAAATGTATGTCTTTTACTGGCAACTTGGCACCATAAAAATCTACTGCCAATCATTAACGGACCGCAGTTCCGCTGTGGCGACCCCTTACCGGGAAAAGATAAACAACAACTGTTTGAACCATTTATCTAAAAAGCACTTGTATAGGAATTTAATTCTTTCTTTGCACACAAGATGGTGCTATTGTACGGAAGAAAAGTTTGTTTTATAAGGTTTTTAACATGTATAAAACTAAACGTTATTTGTATTTATATTTATATATTTATATCTATTAGAGGTTAGAGAAGGTATTGTGGATATTTTGATATTTATATATTTATATATGTATGTATGTGTTTAGAACTGTTTTAAAGGACTGTTTTAAAGGGCTGTTTAAGGAATTTAAAAAAAACTTTTATAGGGCTGAACATCTATTAAGTACATGTGACCACATTAAGAATATACACCAATTGGATAGCAGTATTAATTAAGTGGAGGGTATTTTAGGGGAAGAATTGTAAAAGGTATGCATTTCTGTTTCATCTGAGGAAGTCATTAGAGGATGAAAATGCATCTGTAGTGATAACAGCGTTTATGGTTTTATTCTGTAGAAAGTGTTTCAATAAAACTTGTTCGTGTGGAAAATACCAGTGGAGTCGTGCCTTGGTGGAATTGCTCTATTTTTCTTTTGGTTTTGGCTGTTCTATTGGAAGAATAAGCTTATCCCACTTGACTCGTGCCATCTTTCCCTCCCAGATAAAATCCTTCAGCTCTTTATTAATTGCTAACCACAACTTCTCCACTGGTTGATAAAAATATGCCTGACCAGTGTATAAGACTAAAGGAACTAAAAACATTTTATTCATGTAACAGAACTTCCATTTTCTCAGTTTTTGTATTATTTTTTGTTTAGTTTCTTTCCACATATCCTTAGCTGCCACACTGGCATCATTTTTAATCCATACTCCTAAATGCTTCATTTTATCATCACCCCATAAATGTGGATATTACTGAACCAATTTGTATGTGGGTACATAGTTTCCACTATTGCTTTTGTTTTAGCTTTATTAATTTTGTATCCCATAAAGGGTTGAAACTGTCTCAGTATGTTCCACAACACTGTAATGTCCCTTTCTGATTTTGTCAGGTATAAAATAATGTTATCTGCAAATAGAGACAGCTTTTCCTGACTACCATACCAATTATATCCTTGAATTTCTGAGTCTCTTATTTTCTTTGCCAGTGGTTCTAAATATAGTGCAAATAACAAAGGGGAGAGAGGACTCCCCTGCCTGGTTCCTCTGTTCAAGCAGAAATTATCAGAGAGGACCCACCAACTTTAATTTTCATCTCCGATCCCTCATATATTCTCCTAATTAACCTTATAATTTTATCAGGGAATGCAAATGCTTCAATTGCCCTGCTGATAAGCTCCCAGCTTACTCTGTCAAATGCTTTCTCTGCTTCAAGACCTACCAACAACAGTAGTATTTTCTTACATTCTGCTTCCCGCTGGATCATCACTGTTCTGTTTACATTGTCAAATGTTTGCCTCCCCCTCCGCAAAACCACATTGATACATGTCTATCAATTTTGGCATCACTTTTGCCATTCTTTTAGCCATTATAGACACAAACACTTTATAATCATGGTTTAGTATTGAAATGGGCCTGTAAGAAACTGGATCTGATGGATCTTTACCCTCTTTAGGTATTACAGCTACCAATGCTTTCTTCCAGGATGTTGGTACTTCTCCTCCTCTTAAAATACTGTTAAACAAAACCTTCCAGATCGTTAGCATCTTTTTCCTTCCTAGCTTCCAAACTTCCACAGGAATGCCATCTATTCCTTTGGTCTTTCTTGTAGATTGGTTGTACATCACCATTTTTATCTCATCTCCTCCTATCTTAACTGTTAGCAATTGAGCCTCCTCTCCCTCTAGCCTTGACACATTTTAAATCTTCCATTCCATTCCACTTGTATCTTTTCTTGATTTTCATGTTTCTCTGCTTTATAAAGACTTTCATAGATTTTCCGAAATATTTCTAATACTTCTACAAGATCCATTGTTATCTTCCTTGTTATAGGTTCTCTAAGCTTGGTAACAGCCCTTTCTACACTCTGTCACCTAAGTCATGCTAAAAGTTTCTGTGTTCTAGAGTTATTATCAAAAAACAGTTGCTTAACATCAATCTTTCTGAACCCATGCATATTATCGAGCTAATCCCATATTTTCTGTTTAGCATTCTGTAGTTGCTTCTCTTCTTGTTCTCTGAGATTCCCCCTATTTTCCAATACTTTTACATTTGTCAGTCCCTTTTAGTAATTCGTGTTAATTCTTAACCATATCTCCCTTTCTTTTTTCACCCTATTTTTAAATTCCACTTTAATTTTATCCCACTCCCTAGCTATATTTGCAGAAGAAGTTTCAGTCTTCTCTAACAGCGCCTGAATAATTTCCACTCCCCATTCCTTAAATTCCCCTCTTTTCAATAGTTAAGTGGGAAAGTGCCAATGTCTCATTTTTATTTCATTACCCTGTGTTTTTATTTTAGGTATTGTTGGGGCATGATCTGAAATGGTTATTGGGTGTGTGTCAAAACCTTTAGTTATAAATGCACATGTTCCTATGAAATGTAAATTCTGTCTAGCCTAGCCCAGTTTTTGCATCTTGGAAAATAAATGTAAATTCACTCCAAATTCCTAGTACTGAATTCATATTTTCCATGCCAAATGTATTCATAAATTCCTTTAAAAAAATCTACCCTCCTTTGTTATATTTCACTTTCTGTGGCATCCAGGCACATCTTCACTGTTGCAAATCAAATTCTGGTCCCCCATCTATAAGTAATATGCCTTGCTGAAAGCCGATTATTTCTCCCAGAATTTTCTTTAGCTTCATTATAGCAGTTATTTTGGTGGAATATAAATACATGCCAGTGTAATCCTCCTCCCTTGCCATTAGCCCCTTAGTACTACAAATTTACCATTATTGTCTTTTTTTCCTCTTCGATTACTGTTGGAGCTCCCCTTGCAATTAATGTAAATACTCCTCTCTTCCTTTGCCCCAGGTATTCCAATGAATAACCATCCTGAAAACCTTTCTTTATCAAATTCACATGTTCATTTATTTCCAAGTGTGTCTCCTGAGCATAACTATTTGTACTCTGCATTTCTTTAATATAGTTCACTGCTCTTTCTTTTTGTATTTATCTCTGAGACCATTAACATTTAAAGATATTCTAGAAAGAGTCATATTCTTGAGGGATTGTCTAGTTCCAGCTTTTGTGTTACATGCATGCACTGTTTGGCAGGTTAATCTTTTATACAATTGTTTTTTGTCATCTCCATTTGAGCCTATGTCACATCTTGCAGAACGTTTTGTTTTACTGAAAACCTTCAAATAAAAAGACACACACACACAATACCTCCCCTAAAACCTATTAACTGAATAACAACACACAAAATCTATGTACATCTTCAAATACTGAAGTTTTAACCCCTTAATAGGAACAGAAGTTTCAAACTGACAGCCACAAACACAGACTCGAGCTAAACAGAAAGAAATATTATCCATGCTAATATGCATGGTAGAGCCTGTGAATTCTATTAAATGCTGTCTGGTTTTACCGTATCTTTATAGCTCTACAAGCTTGGAAAACACTTGAATGCTTTCAGCAAACATTTTCTCCAAGCTATTTCTCTTTATCAGATTGCTTGCTACTGACATAAGAACCAGATACATACATACATAAGAACCTGTTTACTAGGAAAAAAAGACTTTATAATAATCAATATTCTTTTTTCATTTACTTGCTTTCTATTAAAACTTACTATATAAAGATATTTGCCTTAATCCAGTCATTCACCTATGCAAGAATGAGAAAAAGCACAGTATTTTTTCTTTTGTAATGCTCTTTTAACCCGATCCCTTTTTTCTTTATATTCCAGTGCCTGCATTTCTTAAAATTGAAAAAGGAGAGAGAGAGAGAGAGAAGGGAGAAAGAAACAAAAACAATAAACTGAAGCACCTATTTGTATTAATATCCCCATTACACTTAAAATAACTGAAAACATGAAAAAAATTAGTTTATAACATGCAGAGAAAATCATGCACCACTTAAGTAATACTGTTAAGAAAAAAATTCTTTTACTTATAGTTAACTGTCTTCCTCATCTTCCCCTCTCCAAAGTATTTTTCTGAACATTAATGACATGAAGTAAGGCATATGCTTTAGAGTTCCCTACAAATTTAACAAAGTCCAAACAAGTCAGATATTTCCAAATTTTCTTGTTCTGTCCTATTTCATAAACATACTTATTGCTTTGTAATCCCACATTTGCCAGTTTCAAAGTTACTAATTTTAGTCTCCAAATATTAATGATATACAGTAGAGCATATGCTTTAGAGTCCTCTACAAGTTTAACAAAGTCCCAGACTTTCTTGTTCTGTTCCTGATCATCTCCATCTCTATCTGCAGTGCCCTTTTGATTGTTCTAATCAACTCCTGTGCTTTGTTCCCTCTCTGAAACATTTTCCGTTGAAACACTGGGAAGGGTTTCATTGGCACAGTCTCTCTAGTCTTTATTATCAGAAGAACAAGAAGCAAAATCTTCTGTTTCACAGCTCACTTATTGTTGGACAAAAACATTTGTATTTTTTCCTTAGCATGTATTTCATCAAAAAATGCTTTTGTTCCTCCAGGGAAATATATTTTGGAGATAGCCGAGTACAGCAGTTTGAATCTCATGCCTGCTTCTCAACATTCCCTATGTAATGGAATAAATGTATTTCTCTTCTGTTTGGAGTACAATGCGTAGTTATTCTCCATGAACACTCTGCTGTCTGCCACTTTTAGTACTTTGTCCTTCTTCCACAGCTTTGTCAGAATCACCTCCTTCTGCTGGTGAGATTGCATTTTTACTATTAAAGGTCTAGGTTGCTTTCTCATAGCCAGGTTTGGAGCATACACACAACATGCCCTTTCAATTAACAGTTCCTGTTGTGGAATACCAGTCCAGTTGCTTATTTGTGCTTTCATGAAATGAATAGTCTGTTCCTTTTAATGTTTGAGTCGATATATGCCATCAGTGTTTCATTTGTTTTAGTCAGGTCTGTATGCAATTGCTTTATACTTTCCTCAAGGTTACTGGAAGTCATGTCTGGAGCTTGCACTTCTTTTTACTGAACATATGCAGTACTTGTCCCAGTCAGTATTTTTTCATCACCTTTTGTAGTTAATTTTCCTTCAGGTCCTCTGTATTTCTTTTTCATGGCATCCAGGGAATGCACTTGGTAGTTAGTGACTGAAATTTACTCAAAAATCCAGGTCCACTGGCTTTCTCTGCTGAGTTTCTGTTTTCACACTGTGAGAGTCAGAATTAAGTTTTTACTCAATGTGCAGCCATTTTGGGAGTCTCCAGCTGTTTGCTGATTTCGATCCCTAGTCCGTGCAAAGAAAGGCTTCTAAAATTACTTTTGCAAAATGGCTTTCTAACTGCATAAAGTTTTGCATAATAACTTATCTGTACTTAAGGCACATTCTTCTACTGCTATGGCTACATCTGTGGCCCTTTAGAAAAATGTGTATTTAAATGACATTTACAGAGCTGCTTGGTCATTCTTAAATATTTTTCTGGAGTACTATAACTTAGACCTGATATCCAGGTCAGGGTTCTCCTCTGACGCCACTGTTTTCAAGGTTATAATGACCTAGGATTTACCCTTTAGGAAGAGTTTAAGACTTTTGGGGCTGGATCCACTCCCCTCAGATACAAAACTTATGCATTTACCACAAACATAGATCTGTAAGAGTAGAGCTGTTCACCATAATAACAGTATCCACCCTTCTCTGCCTCAGCCGAGATGTTTTTGGTGTCACGTACTATGTGTCTTTATGCAAATACCAAACTTTCATTCATTTTTCATAATACTAGCCCAGATTATTGTTTGTGTGGAAATAATGAAGCTTGGAATTCTGCTAAGATGATTTTCTTTGCCTTTGTGGCTTTCTTTTGGATTTATAAACATGGTTTGCATTCATACACATGACCAATTTACAGTATTGGTCATGGACTTGACAGAGTGACTGAGCAACAACATGACCAATACATGGCATAATAATGCATATGTTTTATTAAAGGTATGCACAAGGACACACCACTGTGGCATGAGATGCAGGCAAGGTCTGTAATGCAACCAAATACTGCCCTGCCAATAAAATAAATTACATCAGCAAGGTCCTACTGATAGGAGCACCTGTGGCACCAGAGTCCCTAATTTACTTATTAGTAAAATGAACCCTAGTCTGCCATCATGACAATGGAGCCTAAAGCAATCATGAATCACATTCTGCCATGATAGTACAGGAAGGAGCAGGCAGCAGAACATGGAAGGAAAGAATCAATAGCATAAAGAGAGAGAGAAAATATCAAACTGGAAAAAAAAAATCACAGGCATATTTAAGCACAGTGGTGCAGTGAGTGGCCTTACTGACTCAGAGCAAGTGTTTCTCTGGTTCAGTTATTCACTGAGGTGCCTTCTGTGCAGCGTCTGTTTGTCCTCCTTGTGTTTGTGTGGGTATTCTCTGCCTATTCTCGTTTACTTCCAAAGGCATACAGTAGGTGGACTGGTCAGTCAAATTTGTTTCTAGCTATGTTTGCAGTGTGTGTGTGTGTGTGTGTGTGTGTGTAATAAAGGCCTATTAGTGTACCTCCCTACTTTCTAGTAAACTCTGTGGATGGTGGAGGCTGTTCATGAGTTGCTCTAGGAGTCGAATGTGATTCATAAACGTGGATGGACAGACTTGGATTGAAGTGGATGGAATACCATACACAATAACACACTCCATTTCTTCTTACTGTTATAATACATTGTACTTGAATGCATCTGCAGTCTCTGAAATAACATTCAGAGCAGTAGTGCTGTTCTGCATCTTTACAAGTATAGGTGTCCACTTTTCTCCACAAAAGAAACAATGTATTTCCATTATGGTCACCCTGTATAATGTGCATGTGTTTACAGAATTTCAAGAATTCACTAGTTTGATTGGTTAGAATACTTTCACTATCCTCACAGCTTAATTAGATATTTATTTATTTGCTTGCTTGCTTGTTTGTTTTTTAACTGGATTAGTCCCATTGTGGCACCTCTTTCAGGAAACCTGAGGTAGTATTTATACTGACTAGCAGAAATTTGGCCAGGACACCTCAGAAATTTACCTATGTTTTACATCCCTCTCGGCTACCACCATCTTGGGCAGATGAGGCCTTGACTTAATGTCTCATCTGAAGGAGCGAAGAAAGGAAGCAGGTAGAGGCTGCAAAGTCACATGCAGAAATATTTGAATGTGGGTGTGTACTATACTCCTCATAGTCTTGAACACTTATATTTACACAAATATTGTAGGTTTGGCTAAGTCATAAGAAACTGTAGCATGTGCTGCAAAATAGTGCTAGTATCTCAAATGGGAAGTGTCCACTTTACAGTGTATACAGCAACTGGATAGTTGAGCACATTGTTTTGTATGGGACCCATATAGAAGGTCATCACTCTGCCAGTAAAAGTGCTATGTGTGCCCCTCAGTGTGCACAAGTTCATTGTTAACAATTCACAGAAATTAATGCAGGTCTTTTCTGGATACTCTGCAGTCACTTGCTCCCCCATATGAATCTTAATCCATACTGCAGTGCATAGTATAACACTGTGCAAAACCCTTGTAGGAGACTGAGCACTCTGTTTATAACCCAGTCTGATTTTAGCACATTTGCTGAATTTTTACTGTAAATGAAACATGATTTATTTACTTACCCCAGTCAATTCAATTAAAAGTTCACATTTATATTTAAAGTCTGTCAGTTCCAAGTACTAGAAGTGATTTAAACTTGACATGCATGTCCTCCCTGCAGTCGTGTGGGTTTCCTCCCACATTCCAAAGACATGCAGTAGGTGGATTGGACACTAAACTGGCAATAGGTGAGAGTGTATGTACGAGTGAGTGGTAAGAATGAACTGTTTCGGCAGGTCAAGCCATTAGCCGGTGTAAACCTTGGCTCAAGATGATTGTCACTGCTGAAGTGACACCCCGACCCCTTGTGCAAAATGGGAAAAGGGTTGAGGATGGATGATAAAAATCATTCCCTTTGAAAATTGAGTTTTCATAATTTTATTTGTTTTTAATTTTAGAGCATTTGATGAGATTGATTAAATGTCCAGGGAGCTAGGATTAATTCCTTTGCAAAACGGCTAAATTACACAAGACTCAATGTATGTTAACTAGGCCTTTATTAGGGTCTATGTTATAAAGTCGACCAATTAAAATGTTGACCTACCTTTAATCAACTCATATTTGTCAAAGCTGCACAACACTGAACGGCCAAAATACCAATTTCTTTCTAAGGGAAAGAAACTGGTAGCCCAACCACGCAGACCACATTAAAATAAACACTATAAAAGTGGGGGGCTTCACCTCCCATACCCCCCCTAACTAAATAGACCAACTCCGAGATCACACTACAGTTGGGAAAAGGGCAGATTTAAAAGAACGGCCAACAGATTTCTTTCCCATAGAAAGAAATCGACGATTTGGCCATTCAATGATGTGCAGCTTCAAAAATACGGGTCAACTAAAGGTGAGTCGACATTCTGCCTCTTTGCATAAATGATTTACACCTCTTTATTACATGAAGAGTTGGCAGCACATAGTATTATGCTCGGTTTTGCACTGTCCAGTGTTTTTTTTTCACTGAGTGTTTTTATGGTGCCTATAAATGCTTCTTGTATCAGAGGAGTGTGACAGTGTTTTATTCCTCCTATGACGTAGAGAAATTTGAAATTGTGACAGCTACTGCATGGTAAAAAATTAGTATTATATATTTCTAATATTGCTATTAATGTGTCTATAAGGTGGTGCCTTGTCCATTAAGTCCTAATCAAAAATGTTTTATTCTCATGTTCTTGGTCTGCTACCATCTACTGTAGATTTAAATGAAAAGTTAGTTTCTTTTTTTCTGGATATATAGACAGTAAAGAGTTTCTAAATTCATGAAAATTGTTAACATCTGCTCTAGATTAAACCAGCGTATGTACACAAGCAGCTGTCATGCTTTTCCTTGTGAAATCTGTTGTAGCTTCAGTTTTGCAGAAAAATCATACACAGTGAGGAAACCGCTGTATAATGCAGTGAGTACTCTGAAGAATCTAGTTCTCTTAGAATCCTATTTGCCTGAGAATAATTTGTTTGATGAGCTGGAAGAACAGGACAAGACTATAAATAGTTTGAGCATTTACTTGCATCATCTACCTAATTTTCCTTTGCCTTTGTGGCAAAGGCAAGACATTTCTGCTGTTCAAAGGGATATCTATGTCTCACATGACTGCCCATAATGAACATTTCCAGATGCCTAGACCATAAGATAATCAATTGTGGGAAGACCTTTAAAGGAAATCTGTTTAAAACTCAGAACAATGTTTTGGCTGTCCTTTCTGTTTGACAAAGATAACTCCTCCAGATAACTTGGGTATTCCTGTTTAAGTAAAGCAGTGCTTTCCTCTCTTCCTCTTAGCAATAAATAGTTGCTCTTTTCTGTGCACTTTTACTGTAATATTGGCTAAAAGGACAAATGACATGGTTTCAGATGTATGGTGTCCTCACACAGGTGGTTTAAAGACGGCTTCAACAGGTTACATACTAGAATTCTTTTCAATATCCATTCTTAAACTCTTCTCAGAGGCTTGCAATATTTCTGTTGATAAAAGCAAAGCCTATATTAAAAACGACAGATGTGAAGTTGTTCTATCTCACCGCTTTGTTCTTACACATGGGTTCGGCTCCGAGTCAGCCACTTTTCAAGCTCAAACTCTCAGAGAAACTCGAGACACAGTATATATCCCATGATGCTCTACTGTATACCCCAGATCTAGTTTGCCACTGCAACGGATCTACAGACTCGTCGGAGCAACCTCGGGCCAGTGTTAATTTTTTTCTATATTTAGAAATATTTTGGAAAATATTTTCTCTTGGAGTGTTAGCTAGTGTTATAGTATTTAAGAAAATAGAGTTTAGTTAGACTTAGTGTGTAGATTAGAATATTTTTGGAGTGTTTTCTTAGCGGCTGTTTGTTCTAGGCCTTTCTTAGTTTTTTGGGCATGACAGGGCTCTGTCAGCTCCTTTGTGTGTGCTAATTTTATTAGTGGTAGTTTAAAATTAGTTAGATTAGTTAGAAATTAGCTAGTTCTGTAGAGAGTTAAGATTATAAAAATAGTTGAATAACATTTGTGTTTATTACTCAAAGTTTTGAGTTCAGGGATCTGAACTTATATATATATATATATATATATATATTTCCTTTCTTTCTTCTAACATGTCTGAGAAGCAAAAGTCTGGCTTCAAAAGGTGTGAGTGTGGTCAAAAAATGTCTGTGACGGACAACCACTCCACCTGTGTGTATTGTTTAGGATCTGTTCATTTGCAGGAAGTGTGCTCTATCTGCCACTCCTTTAGTGCCAGGGTTCTTCTGGAAAGGCGCAGGAAGCTGGTGGATAGAGGACTTCTGAAGCCTGATTTTCAGGCTGTGCTGGACAAGACCGACCTTTCTTCCAAGACTTCGAAGGGGTCGAAGTCGTCCAAAGGGTCCTCGGAGCCCAAGTCCTCGGCTCCGAGCTCCTCTAGTATGGTTCGATCATCGGCTCCACAGCCTTTGGAGCCATGTACAGATCCTTTATCTCGGAGCCCAGTTGTGGATCCAGTGTTGGAGACTCCTCAGTCTCTGATTCTTCAATCGGTGCCTTCTTTGGCCCCTTCGACCCATCCCTCAACTCATACTTCGAGGTTATCTGATGTGGACCTGGACTGTGGGGTTAAGAGATTTCTAGAGAACCCAGCCCTGGCCAAAATGCTTTTCGGTTCAAGCCACTCGGCTTCGAAGCCTGAAATTCCAGTCCTATTTTCTACTCCTCCTCCTCCAAAGCCAATTGAACTCTCGGAGCCAGGGCAGAGAGAACCGATGTTGGTAGAGCCCTCTGGGCTGAGGTTCGATCCAGCTCCCTCAGCTCCGTCGACCTTGATCTCCTCGGTTCCAACCAGGGAGTCTCAGAGCCGACACTCCCTCGCTGGCTCCGGGGTGGAGAGTCGGACCGAGACTTCGGTTCCGACCCTTCCCCTTCGGGCCTCGGCGCAGGTGGGTTCAGTTCCGTCCTCTGGATTGGAGCATGGGGTCTCGGCTCGGGGAGGGCTGCCGGCTTCTTCGAAGCCGACAGACTTCTCAGACCGGGATTCTGGTGCCTTCAATGCCATGAGGAAGGTCAAGTCTTCTAAGACCACTACCTTCTCGGATCTTTCTTCCCCTCCCCCTAAAGGGCCTCGTTCTGTCTCTTCCCCACAGGTCCCTACCAAGCTTCGAGACCCAGAGCCTCAGGTATCCCCATTGGGCTGCCCCTCCTCTACAGGGACTTCACCGGATGCTCCCACTGATGAAGTACCTAGGAAGAGACTGTGCAAGAGGAGGCACTTGGATTCCCCACAGGAATCCCTGACATCGGATACCGAATTGGAGGAATCAGAAGGGTCCCCACGATCCCCCTCAGAGGATGTCTCATTTGCAGACATATTGGAGATCTTAAGGCAGAGGGGTGATTGGCAGTCCCTTGCCCCTACTGAGGATGAGTCGGTACTCCTGAAGGCCTTTGTGTCTCAACCATCCACCTCCTGGGTTACTCCTTCCTTCGACGAACTAATGGATCTGGTTGCTCGAAGGGCGTGGGAGCCCCCTGATTCAGTGGAAGTGGTCCCTCGGAGGCCCAACAAGTTCATTACTTCCCCTGCTGACAAGGCCTTTCTTACCAAGGGAGTCCCGGTTGATGCCATGGTGGTGGTGGCAGCCACCAAGAAAGAGATGTTGGAAACATCTTCTTCTGTCCATCCTCTTAATAGGGATTCTAGGACGATGGACAGGTATGGGAAACGCATATTTAGTTTTGCGGCATTTTCCATGAGATCGCTCAACTACCTGACCCATTTTACCTGCCTTCAACGAGATCTCCTTAAAGACCTGGGAGATACTCTACATGGTAACACATTTGATGCAGTTCCTGAGAAAGTGACTGCACAACTCAACACCCTCAATTCTATAGTCAACTCATCCATGCGACTCATTTCTTATGCCGCCGATGGATCGAGTATGGCGGCAGATTCAGCTATAGCTCTTCGGAGGCAGTCCTGGATGCTCCTTTGCGGAAGCCTTCAAGTCTTCCTTCGTCAATACCCCATTCGATGGTTCCGTTTTGTTCGGGCCTAAAGTTAAGGAGACGCTTACTAGGTGTGAACAAGAAGGAAAGACTCTGTCTGCTGTAGGAGTCCGTTTTTCCACTGCAACTAGACCGTACCCCAAAGGGCAACGAAGTGGAAAAATGTGGTTTTGAAAGCCCCAAGGAGCTTTCCAGAACACACCTACGGATACCCCCTCTAGGGGCAGAGGAGGGGGTAAAATGGAAGACGCCATCCAAACAGCAGAGAGGGGTCCGCAAAATCAGGGTGACAGGGAGCAGTTCTCTGGTAAGCCCTATCAGTGTTCCTGAAAGGAAGCCTGGCTGTACTTCTCTGGAGGCGTTCGGGGGTCGCTTGGCTTTATACCCAAATGCCTGGCAAAACATTACAATGGATTCTTGGGTAAAAAGCATCATTTCCAGAGGTTACTACATCCCCTTTACAAAATTCCCTCCCATGTGTACAAGTATTCCAGACGTTCCACCCAGTCTGCGAAAACTAGCAGCCATAGAGATTCAAAACCTGCTAGACAAAAGAGTCATCCAGCCAGTCCCGACGGACCAGATAGGATCCAGAACTTACTCAAGGTTCTTTTTAGTTCCAAAGAAAACAGGGGACTGGAGGCCCATATTAGACCTCAGCAAACTCAACACCTTCGTCAAGAAGGAAAAGTTCCAGATGGTCACGCTTCAATCGATACTTCCGTTCCTAGAAACGGGCGATTGGATGTGCTCTATAGATCTCAAGAATGCTTACTACCACATCAAAATGGCCAGATCATCCAGAGATCACTTGCATTTCTGGCTGGCCAGTCATTACCAATTCAGAGCCCTGCCCTTTGGTCTCACCACAGCCCCCAGAGTGTTCACCAAATGTATGGCAGTGGTCACGGCTCACCTGAGATGCTTAGGATTCCGGGTGTTTCCATATCTGGACAACTGGCTCCTCACTGCCACCTCCAGGCATCAACTAATTCAGACAAGAGACTACACTATCAACCTGTGTTCCCAGTTGGGCATAACCTTAAACTTCGAAAAATCTGCGTTATCGCCCTCACAGCGTATTACCTTTATAAGAGCAGAGCTAGACACTGTCGATTCAAGGATCAGGTTGCCTCAAACAAGAATCTTATCCCTAAGAAGTCAATTGTTCAGTCTGTTGACCCAGAACAAAGCTCCTGCGTCCCAGATATTGAAACTATTAGGCACAATAGCAGCAACGCTAATAGCAGTCCCGTTGGGGCGCATGCACATGCGGATACTCCAGTGGTTACTCTTCACACAATGGTCTTACCAACAACTGCCCATGTCGCATGAGATTCTGTTAACAAATCTTTGCAAGAAGGATCTCAATTGGTGGCTGAACAGCGACCAGATAGTAGTCGGATGTCCCCTTGTTCTTCCCCAACCCACAGCCACAGTGACCACGGCTGCTTCCTTGATAGGGTGGGGGGGGCTATTTCAGGGAAAGACTGTCCAAGGTACTTGGTCAAGCATGGAATCACATTTGCACATAAATGTCCTGGAGCTGAGAGCGGTGTTCCTGGCGTTGCAACACTTTCACGACTGTCTTCTTCCAGGGACAATTGCAATTCAGACGGACAACATGTCAGTAGTCTGGTACATCAACAAGCAAGGGGGAACCAGATCGTATCCCTTATGCCAAGAGGCCCTAAGAATTTGGCAGTGGGCTGTATCCACCAGGCGCTTTCTGATAGCAACGCACATCCCAGGGTCATCCAACGTGATAGCGGATAAACTGACCAGGTCCATCCTGTTGCCTCACGAGTGGTCCCTCAAACAACAGGTGGTGGACAAGATTTTCTGCAGGTGGGGCCAGCCTTGCTGTGATCTGTTTGCATCTCTGATGAATGCCAAATGCAGAAGCTACTTTGCCCTTTATCCCCCACTGGGGAGCAACCCGAGGTATGCGCTTGTACACGATTGGCCCCCGGGCCTCCTGTATGCCTTCCTGCCAATTCCCAAGTTCATACAGAAAGCCAAAAGTCTGGGAAGGACTGTTATTCTGATAGCCCCATCTTGGCCTCATCAGATTTGGTTTCCCTTTCTACAGAAGTATCAAGTGGAAGAACCATGGGTTCTGAACCCAGTGCCAGACCTTCTGACTTATTCGTCGGGAGTTCTTCATCCCTCCCTCATCTCCCTAAAACTGACAGCTTGGCTGCTCTAATTCCCATATTAGCCTGGTCTCAAGATTTGTCTCCCGCGGTCCAACATATTATAGTTTCCTCTCATAAACTGTCAACCAGGAAGCTATATAATAGCAAATGGAAACGATTTGTTCACTGGGCTTCTCACCACGACATTGACCCATATGTTGCGCCTATTCATACCATATTAGAGTTCTTGTCCTCCTTGTTCTATGATGGCGCAGCAGCTGCCACCATAAGGGTGCAATTGGCTGCCATTTCCATAACATCATGTCCCACAGGCTATGTAAGGCCTTTTTGAAAGGGATCCACCATCTCAGACCACCTATCAGACACCCTGTCTCTCCCTGGAATTTGAATCTTGTTTTATCCCAATTGATGCTTACCCCCTTCGAACCCGCGTCATCTTGTGATTTGAAGTTTCTGTCTTGGAAAACAATATTTCTGGTAGCCATTACAACTGCATGTAGGGTCTCTGAACTCCAAGCTTTATCTTCCAGGCCCCAATATTTGATCTTCCACCCTGACAGAGTGTCCCTCAGGACAAATCCTACCTTTCTTCCTAAGGTCTGTTCAGAAACTAACTTAAATCAGTCCATTGAGCTCCCAACTTTTTTTAGACACCATACCAATAGACTGGAATATATGTTACACAAGCTTGATGTTCACAGACATTTGAGATTCTACTTGGAATATAAGTTACATAAGCTTGATGTTCACAGACAATTGAGATTCTACTTGGACAGAACGAAAGATTTCAGGCAATCTGATCAACTCTTTGTCTCTTACACAGAGAACAAGAAAGGTTCTGCAGTATCAAAAGTCACATTATCTAAGTGGCTTTCTGATTGCATTAAATTCATTTACTCCTCCACTAATCAGCCATTACTGACAAATGTCAAAGCCCATTCTACTTGGGCTGTTTCTACGTAGTTAGCTCATGCAGCTCGTTTACCCATGGATATCATCTGTGCAGCTGCTACTTGGTCCAAACCTCACACATTTATCACTCATTACAAAGTGGACAGGGCTTCCTTTGGTTCCACTGTGCTTAGGAATGTTCTCCCTTGAGCCACCCAGGATTAGGGTGCTTGGGACGCTACCCACGTGTAAGAACAAAACAGCGAGATAGAACAACTTCACATAAAGATGTTATGTTCTTACCATAACGTTCCATGTGAGTTGTTCATCTCGCCTTTTTGTTCTTACATTCCCTCCCACCTTCCCCCTCCTGGTGAGAAAGATGGTTGCCTTGGTGGACTGGTTGGTCTTGTCAGCTTCTCTCCTTAAGACCTACTGTTTTCCTTTCTGCAAATCTATAGGTACCTAGATAGGTAGGTACTGCGGTGCTTATTTTTTTAGGCTGTCTTCGGGTGCAGCGTACTAGATCTGGGGTTTACAGTAGAGCATCATGGGAGATATACTGTGTCTCGAGCTTCTCTGAGAGTTTGAGCTTGAAAAGCGGCCGACTCGGAGCCGAGGGATCGGCTCCGAGCCCACGTGTAAGAACAAAAAGGCGAGATGAACAACTCACATGGAATATTATGGTAAGAACATAACTTCTTTTTTATATAAGCATGTCACAGAATTCATTTTGTGTCTTGCTGAAATGGCCTTACTCAGAGTTTTGCCTGATCCCAAAGAAAAATTTTAGAAATTGAATTGTAGATCTTTCTTCTTTGAATGGACACTTTAAAAATTCAAAACTTCAAAATATTAACAATCTGTTCAATGTTTCCTCTTCTGTTTCAGAGACTTGGATGGAGATGATAGACTGGAAAGATGATTATAGCTAACTACTAAGTTGACTGCTCATGAGGTCTATTTTCAGTCTGGCCAGGTTTCCCTTTTGGTGCTTGAATTAACCTGTCCTTTCCCATCCTAATTGTATGTCACCCCTAGTGAGAATAACTGAGATTATCCCATAAATAGTTTGAGGGGATTGATGCATGAGATAAAGTATTTAGGAGATACCTGTGTCCATTAGTAGTACAGGGGACCAGTCCTGAGATAAATTTTCTATTAGCCATCCATAGATCTAAGCTGCACTTATTATATGGACAGGGATAAGCTTTGCTTTACATGGATGGGAAATCTGTTCCAGAGTGGCGGTAACCTCTGCAAGATATACCAGTCTCTCTAAACCATTCCGTTTATGTTGCAGAAGAGATTTAGGTCCCTATACTGAGTATTTCTGAAGCCATTTGACTTGCTGATGTGCAGTAAAGCCATCATTATTGAGTCAGAGAATGCCTTGTTTACCAGACACAGGTTACCTCTTAGTAGTCTGCAGGATACAGAGTATAGTGACAGAAATTTGAGTCAGTTTTTGTAGGACATATGTTTTAGGTTTTGTATTTTTTTAGTAAGGTATCTATAGGAGTGTTTCAATTGTATGTATCTAGATAGACACACGCTAAAGGGGGCATTATACTTAATGACTGGCATAATGATGGCTGACTAAAGGGGGACAATAACATCTCTAGATCTAGATGCACTCCCTTTTATAAGCTGCACAATATAGGAGGACTTTCTTACAACAGTGGGCACATGTTGGTTGAAGGTTAGGTCACTGTCCACATAAATTCCAAAATCCTGAACAACGCATGATTCTGATACCAGTTATTTGTTTGTTAAACCTTTCTGCGAGATGTCCAAGCCATTTGGTGAGTCAATGATTGATCCTAGCTTGCAGTTATCTGCAAACTTAGTCAGCCAGAGCGCTTTGGTACTTGTTTTTTACTTCAGAGAAGTAGATGCCAAACAGGAGAGGTCCCAGCAATGAACTCAGAGGTCTCTTTGTCCCTTCTGGTGATGGGTCTCTTTTTGGAAGTAGCTTCCCTTCTTTTATTCTCCTGCATCCTGTGAGCCATTTGGCAATTCAGTGGGTGATGTGGAGGTTTATTCCCTATTTGTTTAGCTTTTCTACTCTGCCTGAGAAGGAGACTATGTCATATGCCCTAGCCAGACTGAGGTATGCAGTGTTTACAGTTTTACTTTCATCCATTGCTTTAATGACCTTTTCAAAAAAGTTTATCTGGTCGAGTAAGTATGATCTGTGCTTGACAAATCAAAATTGATAAGGGTCCAGTGTTTGGAGATTCCCTATGTCCTTATTAATTAATTCAATGATAAGTCTTTCCATGGCTTTGCATATGAGGCTGGTCAGAATTCTGGATCTGTGGAAGGTCTCTCGTTTTGAATAGGAATGACCATAGCTGTCCTCCATTCACTTGGTACAAAACTTGCATGGAGGTTGAGGTTGAGCAGAATTGTTGGGAGGGGGACTAAATTATGCTTCATGCTATTTAAGATGCGTCCAAATATATTGTCAGGACCCATCGATGCAGTCATTTTAGCACTTTTAGGGACTCGGTCTTGCATGATAGCTGGAGACAGGTTGGTTTGGGGTGTATCTTGTGGGCTAGATGAAGAGGAGAGAGGAGTAAAGTTTTAGCTGAATTTATTGGCCAGTAGGTTCAGTATATCTTCAGCCTCAGTGTAGGTAACATCATTCACAATCATCTCAGTGCATTGCTGTATTGTGCTTCTGAGAGTACAAACATAACTAAAAAGGCCTTATGATTGTTTTTGGCTTGGATGATTATTTTAGCCTTAAACATGGCTTTGGTGGATTTTAGTAAACTCCTGAGTTGTTTGTTTATTTCAATGACAAGGACTCTATCATTCTGGTAATTTATCATTCTCTGGTCAAAATTTTCTTCCTTTTATTGTAAAGTGTGTTGATATTATGACTCTACCATGTGGGTTTATTTCTGGAGTTTGCCCTGCACCTTTTTCTACATGGTACAGCTGCCTCTTTGCAGCTGTTTGCATGCTAGTATAGAGTGGTGGTAGATGTTTCTGCATATTTAGCAGAGCCAGTTGGGTTTGGTGGGGATTTGAAGCTGAACAATGCACCACTTAGGAGTAGGTAGTTTATCCTGGAGAAGTTTCTAAATGTTCATTGGCCTATGCTCATCATTCTGCTTTATAGGCATATCAGACAGTACATTACAATGTAGCTCCAAGTCAAGGAGGAGCTGGTAGTGTCTGATCAAGAGAGTGGTGCTACCCTAAGTCTAAAATCACCCTGTCCAGGTAACATACAATATTGAGTCAGTGGCCTTCATTATGACTTGCAGAAATAAGTAAAAGAATCCTGAATCCTTCATAGTAGTAATAATAATAAAAAAAAATCATTACCAAGAACCAGCAATTCAGTAAACAATTGGATGTTAAAAATCACACAAAGCTAAATTGTAAAACTAAATCACTTAGGAAATCTGGGAACTCCTGTAGGAGTTCCTTTACGTTTTCCAGTGTGTAGTATATGGAAGAAACTACAGTTTGTTCCTCCACCCGTGATCTATTCAAAGATGTTGTAATTTCTTTTGGGAACCTAAAAATAGCTGAAGACACACTGAATACCAGATAGGGCCAATATTAAGGTCCAGCCACATTCCCATTATGAAAGTGAGGTTGTCATCTTGCAGGTCCTATTCATTGAGAACAGTTTTCATAAACCGTCGCCAGTGTATGTATTTCCTCATGCTATTTAGCACTAATTTCTGCAGAACAAGCTGAAAAGTTCCCATGTTCTGCTGATGTGGAGTATAGTGCTTGAATCATGTGACCTCTATGCTATGTATATACAAGTTCATGATAAAGTATTACAAATTCATTAGATTTGTTTATATACTAAATAAAAATCGTGGGACAACCAGAAATTGTTTGCCATTTCCCTTAAATAGCTTGGTTGTATGTCCTGTATATATCAACTCACACTCACCAGATTCTATTTGCTTTGTAAAAACCAAATGGAAAACACAATATTTTTACTGAATCATTAAACACGAGGCTAAGATGGCTAAAGAATCTCTTCCTAGACTTGCTGCTAATTATATGCCATTTTTGCATCACATAAAATTAATAGGTTTCTCCAGTATATTTGGCCATGTCAGGGGTAATTAACAGATAGAGTGAGAGGGGCAGGTAATTTTATTTTGACTCAGTCAGGTGCCAAGTTCCTAATTTCTAAGGATGTACCTGAAAGACATCTCAAAGCTTCAAACAACATCCCTCTGCTGGAAACAATTACTTATTTAATAACTTGTGTTTTTTTTAAGACAAAATTATTGTAATAGTGGCAGAATGAAAAGATTCTTAAAAAAAAAAATGTAGATTGAAAAAAAGTAGATGTCAGGTCCTGAAAGACTGCAGTCCATTTTATATATCAAATAGGATTTTTTTTGTTTTATGTTGCAATATCAGATTTTCTCACCAGATGGCAGTCAACATTTGTTTGCTTCTTTTTTTTTAAGATTAAAACAAAGAGTGAGAAGGTCACACTAAAAAGCAATCCGCAAAAACTAAATGAAAACTCCAGCCAAAATAGAACTTCCAATGAGTGACCTCCCAAACCTCCTGTAACAGAGGCACATGGGATATATGCAAATTACCCTTATGAACATCAGATGTTTCAGCTATATGGCAATTCTGATTGCCCATGACTTTTACATTTGAAGTCGTTTTAATGGACAATCTCAGGCCAATAAAGCCAAACCCCACTAGCTATGGATATGCATATTTCAGTCTTGTTATGACCTCGTCAGCATAGCACAAGCAGATGATGTTCATAAGGGTCATTTGCATATATCCCATGTGCCTCTGTTACAGGAGGCTTGGGAGGTCACTCATTGGAAGTTCTAGCTTGGCTGGAGTTTTCATTTAGTTTTTATTGATTGGTTTTTCAGTGTTACCCTCTCACTCTTTGTTTTAATTTGTTAGTTGGGATATTTTGCAGTCATCCTATTGATAATGGACATCAGCTGGGTATAACAACCCTGTGTTTCTTATACTTAGTCAAACACTCTGCTTGTACTATGCTGACGAGGTCCATAACAAGACCGAAATATGCATATCCATAGCTAGTGGGGGTTTGGCTTTATTGGCCTGAAATTGTCCATTAAAACGACTTCAAACGTAAAAGTCATGAGCAATCAGAATCGCCATATAGCTGAAACACCTGATGTTCATAAGGGTCATTTGAGTATATCCCATGTGCCTCTGTTACAGGAGGTTTGGGAGGTCATGCATTGGAAGTTCTAGCTCAGCTGGAGTTTTCATTTAGTTTTTACTGATTGGTTTTTCAGTGTGACCTTCTCACTCTTTGTTTTAATTTGTTAGTTGGGATATTTTGCAGTCACCCTAATGATAATGGACATCAGCTGGGTATAACAATGCTATGTTTCTTATGCTTAGTTAAAACACTCTGCTTGTGCTATGCTGACTCGTCAGGCTAATGGGGAGATAGTTCCCGGGATCTGTAGTTGCTCCTCCCTTGTGGAGAGGGATGACTGTAACAGTGTGCCATTCAGTAGGAACAGAGACTGAAGTGAGGCTGTGATTGAACAGGGCACACAGGTGAGGTGCCAGTTCACTCTGTAGTTCATGTAAAACACAGCAGGGGACATTGTCAGGTTCCATAGAAGCTGTATTCTTGGCCTTGGACAGTGCTGTTTTAACCTGTGCAGCAGTAATACTGTGTGCCTGGCAATCTACTGGTATTATGATTGGTCCTTTGGTAAAGTTGGCACTGAATCTGTCGGCCAGTATATTGGCAATATCTGTTGGCTTGGTATAGGCGGTACCATTGTGCAGTAGCTCAGAGCAAGTCTGGGTATTGCCGTGGATATTCTTTATATAAATATAGAAGGCCTTGTGGTTGTCTTTACTATCTGCTGCAATTTTGTTTTCATAGCTAGCTTTAGAGAATTTTATGAGGGATCTCAACCTTGTGTTGAGGCTGATAAGGGAGTTTTTCCAGTCTTGGGACTTCACCTTATTCTGCATCAGTTTCCTCCTCCTGTTGTAGAGTTTGTTTATGGCAGGGGACCACCAGATTGGCTTCCTTTTTTTTTTTGAGGAGAGCATCTTGGTTCTATTGGGTATGGTGATATCCATGCATTTGTGTATGTGTTCGTACAGTGCATTGGTGTATGATTCAGCAGTAATGCAACTGTTCTCCATTTGCATGGGTGCCGTGAAGTTAGCCACCTCTGTTTTTAGGAACCCAAAGTTAGCTTTGGAGAAGTTTTTCATGGTGGTTACCTTTGTGGGGGTGGGTGGGAGGGATGTGGATTTCCAAAGTGATTAGTTTGTGGTCAGATCTAACCAAGGAGGAGTGACTATTGGTGTAGAGTAACAGTCGCCCATGTTACTAATGACCAGGTCAAGGATGTTGCTACCTCTGTTGGGGGTAAGAACAAGCTGGTCCAGGGCATTGGAATTAATGAATTCCAGAAAGAGTTGGGCAAGTGTATTGGTACATGAGTAGTTTTCCCAGTTAATGGAGGGGTAGTTGAAGTCACCCACTATGAGAGTATTAGCTTTGACCCTAATATTCTCCAGGGTGCTTAGGAATGTGGAGTGTGAGTCTTGGGACATAGTTGGGGACCTATAGCAAGCTACGACCTGAATCTCTGTCTTACCCAGTGTTAGCTTCACCTGAAGTATCTCAAATGTGTTATGTTGGACTACCAGTCTGGAGGTGTGCGCATCCTTTATGAATATGGAAACACCACAGCCTTTGGAGCTTCGGTACAAATTTTGGGGCCAAAAGGTGTGAAATGAGTTATAGCCTGGTAGTGCATTGGTGTTTTCTGCTGCCTTGAACCAAGTCTCTGTTGCAACACAAATGTCGATGTTCTCCATTTTAAGGAGTGCTTCGAGCGAGTGTATTTTGAGATTTAGACTTCTAGTGTTGAGCAGCATGACCCTCAGATTGCATTTGTTTGTAGCTGTTACACTGGTAATTTGGTCTTTGAAACACCGCCAGAAAAAGGCACTATAGGGTTGCCCAGTATCCAAAAGCCCAGGGGTGACAGATGCAGTCCTCTGGCAAATCATCGAGGTCTGTCAATCATATCATCCCAGGCAGACAGATGCTGGATCCCCTTAGAATGACACCAGAAACTTAGCCAATTGTTGAAATCAATAATTTTCTACTTGTATTGTGGTATCATTCTGGGTGACGGTAGGATGCTGCTTAGGGCTAGGGTCATACCTGCCTGGGCCACATAATCCAAGAGCTCCTCCATGTCTCTTTTCATGTAGTCCACGGAGGTACTTCTTAGGTCATTCACACCCACAGGTACAATGACAGAATCATATTTGTACCTGTTGGATTTTCCCATGATTTTACGTAGTAATGTTTTATCATATATACTTATGCCATACTTTTCTATGTCATCAATTTTTTTTCCGCAAAAATGTTTTATTCCTTGGTTACATTTTATTTCTTCATTTATCCACTCTTTTTTTTTCTCCTTTACTCTTTTTTACCCTATCTCAAAATTTGTCATACATATATTTATACAATTTTACTACCAATCTTTTATCTTTTTTATGTATCCTCTTTAACACTTTGTAAAAATGCAATGAAGCAGCATATTTACAAGAGCGGTGCAGTGGTTAGAGTTGTCACCTCACAGCAAGAGGTTCTCCGGTTCAGTTCTTGGCTGGGGTGCCTTCTGTGTGGAGTCTGCATGTCCTCCCTGCATTTATGTGGGTTTTCTCCCACATTCCAAAAATATGTGTCTGGAGTGTTTCTCCCTGGGCCTTATCGAAAATAGGCTCTGTCCTAGTCAGACTTTCCTGGTCAACAAATTTTAAAGTAAATAAATAACCCTAAATCTCCTTCCTTTTTATTTACATACAAACGTCCTCTGACATAAAAGCCCATACAAATGAAGAAAAAAAAACTATCTGCAATAATTCCCTTTCAACCTCCAAGGCCAATTATGAATTGAAACTAGCCTCCATAACAGAGGGAAACCATAAAGTCTTCTTTAGTTACACCAGGAACCTCTGTGGCAAAGCCCAGGTTTGTTCAGAATTAGTACTCAACAGTATCACACTGATCCTGTTGACTTAGCCAACATGCTAGCAAATAGGTTAAGCGCAGACTTAACCCCCCTTCCCCCCAAAGGCCCTTTTGACATCCCCAATAGTAGTCCTGCACCTCACATCTCGTAGATCAAGTGTTACAGGTCCTATCCAAGGCAAAAAACACAGCTTCCATGGGACCTGATAATATCCCAGAATGTATTCTGCACCATCTCCAGCAAGAACTGGCTTCACCATTGAGCACACTATCAACCACAGCCTAAGTACTGGCTTCAGTCGAGCAGAAGGATAACTGCCATTGTCATCCTCTTGCACAAATGTGGTGCCACCACTGACCCTGGAAACTATTGCCCCATTAGCTTAACAATTCTGATCTGTAAAGCCATGGAGCGTATTATTATGGATCTCATAAACAAGGACATTGGCAATCTCCAAGCACTTGACCCCACCCAGTTCGGATTTGTCAAGAGCAGATCTTGCCTGATGAACCTGGATGACTACTTTAAGACAGTCACCAAGGCCCTGGATGAGGGAAAGTCAGTACATACAGCTTACCTTGACTTGGCCAAGGCCTTTGACACAATCCCCCACTCAGGCATCATCGAAAAGCTAACACAACTTGTCATAAATCCCTATCTCATCAGGTAGGTGGCCAACTGGCTCACCAGCTGGACCCTCAAAGTCAAAATAGGCAGCTCCACCTTCGATAGCAGACCTGTCACTAGTGGAGTTCCCCATGGATCTGTCCTGGGACCCTTACTGTTTGGCATCTATTTCTCGCAGGTACAGGCAAAGACTAAAAGCCTGTGGCTGACCAGGTTTTCCCACGACTGTAAGTTGGGTGCTGTCATTGACTCCCCAGATGATGTTAACGTACTGCAAGAGTGTCTCACAGCAACTAATGACTGAGGCTAAAGTCATGGCCTCAAGCTAAATGCAAAAAATGTATCATCATACAATTCAGCATAAATATGACCCCTACTGATTACCACATCATTGGCAACCCCCTAAGCACACAACCTGTAGTGAGAGACCTGGGCACTCATGTTGATAACAACATCACATTCAACCATCATGTAGTGGCAGTGGTCAGAAAAGCCTTTTACTTGGTTCATCTCGTAAGTAAAGGGATTGCATCCAGAAGAAAAGAAGGTTATTACCTCTCTATACTCCTCCCTCATTAGACCAGTAATTGAGTATAATGCCCCGTTTGGGATGTACCTAACCAAACATCTGCACCAACTGGAAAGGCCACTGAAATACTTCACAAAGAAAATCCATGGCCTCCAATACCTGCCCTATGCAGACAGGCTGAAATCACTGTCACTCTACTCGGTATCATACAGATTGCTCAAGGGTGATCTTTGTCTTGCCTACAAGGCACTCTCTGACCCTGCCCTACTAGAGATGCTCCATACCCATAAGTTTAACTCCTCACACACTACCCGCTCAAAAGGCCCGAACCTAATATGTGACATTAGCAAAACCTGCTGGAGAGACAGGTTTGTCTGCCAGAGGCTGCCCTGTCTCTGGAATAGACTTCCCATACATGTCAAACAGCACCTCGCTAACCCTCTTCAAGCGCAGCCTTGATAAGTGGATGGGAAACCACAAGTTCGTCCCAGGGGTTCCACCTATGTCCCTCATTGACAGGGGTCACAGGTGCTGACTGAGGTTTCTTTTTGGGAATAAACTCTTGGCTAGGCTTGTAAGGACCCCAGGGCCATTAGCCTGGTAACCTTCTATGATCATGACCTTTTTCTGAATTATAATTTGTATGTTTTCCCAAAAAGACATATTTGTCTTATTTCTTCTGTTGTTTTTTCCCATTGGATTCTATTTATATCTTTAGTCCAAAAATGTATAACTAACACAGAAATTTTTTTCACTGTAAAATATGTATTTCCTGTCTTTACTACATCACCTAAACCTTTACTTTTCTCTCTATTAAAGCCATCTATTTTTTGTATATTTCTTATTTTCCTTTATCTATAGACATATTGAAAGATGATTAGGAAATCCTATTTCAAGTACCTCCCCTTCTCCTATAACTAAACCTTCTGATACCATAAAATAATCTTTTTCAGTTCTATACATACCCCTTTTGTAAGTCCATGAATTTTTATTCTAAAGATTTAACTTACCACGTTATAACTTCTAAAATGTTTCTTATATTATTTCCTTTCTTTTTATGCTTGTCTCTTAAATCACAGTTAGTCTCCTGTTATTATAATATTCATATTTATCACTACATAGTCTAAAATCTGATGAAATAAACTTTCCTTTCTTTACAGTTAGTATAGGCATACACTGTTATAACTCTGTAAGTCTTCTTCCCATTTTAAATCTACAATGGTTAATCTTCCCATTTCTGCTAAAGTTATACGTAGTGTCTTTTACTGTATTTCTACAGAATATGGCTATTCCAGAACATTTCTCAAATTCCAGATTATCTTTTCTCCCCATAGTTTATCTGTTTGTATTCTTTCTTCATCTGTTAAAAATCTTGGGTCTTCTAATATAATTACATCTGCATCACATAGATTACACCACTCCAGAATCCCTATTCTTCTTACAGTGTTCTTAATACTATTCACATTTATAGAAAGCACTCTAAAATTTTAATTTCCCCTTTAGATTCATGGTTTCATAACATCACAGCTAATTGCTAGGTTAGCTTTCTTAATAGGCAACACCAACGCCTACGCTTGTACGGAACGGTGCACGGCCCAAAATGCCAAAAGGTTAAAAAAAATCAAAGGAAAGGCCAGCAGTCTAGATGGGCTCTCTAGCTAAAGAGTTTAATTCAACTCGGAATCAAATTAAACATAAATATACATCACACACCCAAAGGGTGAAAATTAAAGCATATCAGTTTCGGCACACAGCCTTCATTAGTGCAATAAAACCATACATTTACATCACATACATACATACATATATATATATATATATATATATATATATATATATATATAGATATATATACCCATTATTTGAATCCTGTTGGCTGTTACCATTGCTCGTTAAGTTCTGGGGGAAATAGAGCCCCCAACTTAATAATCCACATACATTCTTTATAATTTAACATAGAATGCCATGCCTCCTTCTGCAAATTTACACCCCACACTTTACAATAATAATAAATGAAAATCTGGTAGTAGTGTGTTTTAAACTGGGTTTATATAGAGCGTTAGTACCTTTAGCACATCTAATGTCACTCAAATGTTCCAGTATTCTCAATTTAAAGGAATGTGATGTCTGACCCACATAAAAAGCTGAACATGTGCATCTAACCAAATGTACAACCCAGTCCGTACTGCAATTGACATATACCAAAATGTCAAAAACTTTGGAAGAGTTGGAAGAAGTAAAACATTTATCTTTTTGAACAAATATGCAAAAACTGCAATGCCCACATGGATAATATTTCACAAGTTTATTCCCTTCCAAAGTAGATTGTGAATTTGTTTTACCTATGCTTAGGTTCATAGTTCATAGGTTCATAGTTTAGTACTAAGCTAATTGCCCTTGTGAGCCATTTTAAGCCTAGCCAATTATCGCTTGTGAAACTCAAACCCTGCACCTTGTGTTTGTAAGGCAAATACCTTAGCCATTAAGCCACCCTCCCAACCTAATGCTAATACATTTTTGTAATAGTTAAACCAACCAGCCATTGTTTTCCCTTTCCTATATGCAAAACAACATTTAGATGGTATTAATCCCTGTAACCTATCATCCATATGGAGTACATCCCAATGTTTATGTATAATTCCCTTCAAAAAAGATGTATTGTCCCCATAATTCCTAATAAACCTATTATCAGATTTATCCTTGACTTGATACTTCAATAGTTCAGACTTGAGGACTTTTTCATTTGAAATTAAAGCTCGTTGAATCTTCCACCTTGAATATCCACTGTTGGAAAATCTGTGAACCATATCCTGAGCCTGAATACCAAAATCATCAGTAGATAAACATATTCTTTTGAGTCTTCGAAATTGGGGCTTAGGAATATTGTCAGTCATATGTTTTGGATGGCAACTGGTGGCATGCAACAATGTGTTGAACTGAGGATGTTTCCTGAATATTCAACTTTGTAGGATACCATCATCCCTTACAGTAACTTCTACATCCAAAAATGGCATAACCTTCATATGGAAATTTAATGTAAAGTTAATGCCCCACTTATTTTCGTTCAAATATTCCACAAATTCATGCAAATACACCACATCAGAACAACAATTGCTCCTCTATGTATGCCATAAAAAGATCTGCATAAATAACATACACACACACATGTAAATAGTAATATAAATATATATATATATGTGTGTGTGTGTTTGAATATATATATATATATATATATATATATATATATATATATGTATAAAATGTTGCAAGGTAAGTATTGTGTATGGGATGTGCTTTGGCTTAAGATAACTTGGTGTGTCTCTGTTAATGCTGAAATTATTTGAATAACTTCTGTTATTAAAATAGTACTATCCTAATAATGGTGACAGAACAGGAACCTATCAACAGAATTACAAGTTTTAACAAATAATTAACTTTTTCTACAATGTGTCCTGCATTCAAAAAGTCCAGTGCTAATGAAACAGCATTTCTAAACATTCTGCAGCTCAAGGATTTTAGATATGATATGTTTTTTG
Organism: Protopterus annectens; assembly: GCF_019279795.1. Taxonomy (NCBI): domain Eukaryota; kingdom Metazoa; phylum Chordata; order Ceratodontiformes; family Protopteridae; genus Protopterus; species Protopterus annectens. The sequence goes on from NC_056748.1 coordinate 277,455,286, forward strand.
TATGTTGCAGTTTCACATTATTTTCATCACCGGATGTCACCTATCATTCTCTTTTATTTAATCTTATCTGACAGCAGCTGAAATGCTGTAACCTCTATGACTGGGATACATTTGACTGTTACCACGTAGACAAAGACGTCATATCTGACCAAGAATACTTGTCTTTTTACCTGCTTAACTGAATAAACTACTGGAAACTTCAGCAAGGTGTCTTTACTCCTCCCACAGGGTGGGTATCAGAGAGAGAGAGAAAGACCGTCTCCTAGATCTGCTAGCTAAAGTGATTTTATCTGGAAAAACAAAAAAATGAAGCAAAAAATGTCACCAAGCACCAGTTTATTCAAAATGTTGAGCACTTTCGTAAGAACAATGTCAAACTTCTTCAGAACACAGTTTAAAATCACAAGTAAGCTTAAATACAGCAATTAAGTCACATGGCAAAAAATTCCACCCCTCAATTAACCCTTAAAACAATACATACATCTAATATAAAGTCATACACATATAAGCACCTATGCACATAACAACCTTGCCTGTTTTTGAAATCTAGCATTAAAATTCCTACTTACAAATACCCCCATATGTACAAGTCCTTAGAAAAACACAAATTCAGCTTTTAATTTTAAAATGCAGACTCCACACAGAAGGCACTCCAGCTGAGAATAGAACAAGAGGACCTCTTGCTGTGAGGCAACAACGGTATTGTTGCCTCACAGCAAGAGGTTCTCTTGTTCGATTCTCAGCTGGAGTGCCTTCTGTGAGTTATCCTCCCTCTTGATCGAGTGGCGTTTGAAAGACATGCGTCAATGGGCGTGCCTTCATTGAAGGTTGGGCGTCGGGCTGGCAACTTGACACCATAAAAAAATAAATAAATCTACTGCCAATCATTAGCGGACCGGAGTTCCACTGTGGTGACCCCTAACCGGGAAAAGCCGAAAAGACAAACAACAACAACTATTTATAGTAATGGATTAATTTAAACTGGGTTCTTATTACCAGATCGCAGATGCAGTTTGGCGAACGTATCTTGATCAAACTGACAAGAGCGAAAAGGCAAAATAACAAAGTGGCTTTTCAGTGAATTCTTTCCCTGGGAAAGAATTCCCTTGGCCACTTTCATTACTTTGCCGTTTTCTGCACTGTAGTGTGATCTCGGAGTTGATATTTTTAAGTAGGGAGTTGTACGGGGCACAGCCCCCCACATTATGTAATGTTTTAAAGTATTTTTTTTTTTTTTGGAACAGCGATTTTTTTCCCTTGGAAAAAAATCGCTGTTTTGACGTTTCGACGTTGTAAGGTTTCATTTACATGGGGTCGATTATTTATCGTTCACTTTTCTAAGCGTGCAATAATATAATATAGACCCATTTAATCCAGGGTGTTTAGTGGCATTACTCCTTAGCTGCCAAAATCAGTTCTTTATATTCAAGTAAAATTTCATGTGGCCCTCCCCTCTGGTCAAGTCTAACTTTTTCTATACAAGAATACTTAAAAGAATGCATGGGAAACCTGATAATATGTTTGGCTAATGCATTTTTGTCATCCAGCTTGTGAATATCATACTGGTGTTGGTAAATCCTTGTTTTAAACTTGTTCTTGGTTTTACCTATATAAAATAAGGTACATTGTAGGTACAAAGCTATATACACCACATAAGTACTATGACAGTTCAGTCTATGTCTAAAATACATGTTCCCCCACCTAGGTATAGACACATCCTCACCTTACTTGATAAATCTACACTGGTTGCAGTGGCCACACTTATTCATGCGCTCACCCTGTACACCCTTCCTACATCTCTCAAGCATGGATTTAAAGCACCAATCCTTTTTGCAAACCACATTTGGTTTGTGTCCAGTTTTTTCAAGGTACTCTCCATCAACTCTAAGAATAGTCCACTTGTGCTTAATAATGGTCCTTATGCCACCAGAATGTATGTTATAAGGTAAAATCAGTGCACAATGAAAATTGATACTTTCATGTCTGTTGCCCCCCCCCCACCACCAGACAGTCCCCTCCTGGATTTGTTCCTAGCAGGAGGACATAACGTTCCCTCCTGTCTTTTCCTGGTAACCTCATTGGTAATACTATCGAGGAACCATAGGGGGTAACCCCTATTCAGCAACATTTCTTTCAAAACTGTACATTGTTCCACAAAGACTACATCCTCACTAACCATACGAACTAGCCTTACCATTTGCCCCTTCACTAGTGATTTCTTTTGATGAACTGGGTGAAAACTTTTGTAGTGCAATAGAGCATTCAAATAGGTGCATTTCCTATAGAGATTAGATTTAAATCTCTTCTCCACCCTGTTTTTAACAATGAAAACGTCAAGCTAATGCAGTGTATCCGCATCTACCTCCATAGTAAATTGAAGGAAAGTAGTGCTTGAATTAAGAAATTTGAAAAATTCATTCAACCTTTCTCTACCCACTACCCAAAAGATGACTATTTCATCCAGGAAGCATCCATAAAATGTCCGACATCTGCTAAACTCTGAGTTAAGTATCTGTTCACTCTCCCAGTTGGCCAATACAATATTGGCAAATGTAGGGGCACAAACTGCCCCCATCACTACCCCTTTTAACTGGTGAAACAATTGATTTTCAAAAATTATATAGTTGTTTCCCAATATCATGTCCATAAGTGCCACAATAGTAGAAACTTTCCCATTATCTGGACTAATCCTCTATACTCTGTTCTAATGAAACATGCAGAACAGTCAAAATATTTTTGAGTAGGGGGCTTTTAAAATATCTGCACATTGATCATCAGGTTGATTTGAGCTCCCTTGGTGTGAAAATTGAAACTCAGTAAAAAAAAAAAAAAAAATGGGTAAAGTTCAGCTGCTAGCTAGTAATTACCCTGCCTGCATTTTAGCAAAAAAGAAATTTGGAGAATGTAAGAGAAAAACTAGACAAGGAAAAGGAAGACGTCTACCTGGAAAAAATCTTGCAGTTGTTCAGGAAAAAGTAGTTTAAGTTTCATTTTTGGTTAAGGAAATGGCTTTCAGCAATTTAGAGGAAAATAAATCAAATGCACTCAGAGGTGTTTAAAATAAGTGAAACACTGAGGGGAATGTATAAAGTCACATAAAAGGAAAACTAGAAAAATCTTTAGCTATTCAAATGAATTGATAAGACTGCAAACATCACAGGTTGAAATGAAAAAAAGGGCTTGCTGAGAATTAGGCATCTGATGAAGATGCTGTTTGAAAATATTACAGTTAGAAGGCAGAGTATGCAAAGAAATCCTGAGCTTTTCTGCTGTACTTGAGAAAGTAGAAGGAACAAACTGCATTAAATAAAGTACAGATGATCGAATGGAATGTTTTGTTTTTCACAGCAGCATTTGTTAATTGAGAAGGTGCTTGTTTGTATATGCCAAATCAAGCCATGAGAAAGCAACCAAGACCTAAATTAGTAAAGATGCAATCAAACGTGCAGAAAGAGCTGCTTTTGACAAAATTATAGCAGAAGGAGAAAATATTTAAAATTGGGGTCAACAGAATGTCTGTGGAAAATTATTCACTGTACACTAGGCAGAAAAAAACAAGTTTATCACAGCAATAAGGTGTGACATTCAAGCTGCTGTCCCCAGCCTTCTTCGGAATATTTTTTTTCCTGGAGGATGCTGAGTGGCCTAAGGAGGAAAAATAAACTGAAAAAAAAACTAACAACCAAAGGGTGAGTCAGGAGGCAAAAGTGGATTCTGCTTCTTATTCTTCCAAAATAATAAAGCCCAGAGAGAGTTTTTACCAGTAAAACCTTTCCATTATTCTAATGAAATATGCTTCAGTGACATAAAAAATGCAGAGGGGCTGACTAGAAGAATCAGGAATATCTTGGACATGAACCATAGACTGGTATTTGGAGATGGAGAGGATCAGGAAGGAGACATGCAATGGTATGAAAATAGTGAATAATTGGAATATTATAAAGTATCAGTCCCATTAGCTCTACGGATGGGCATGTAAAATGTAACTTTGCAAGAAGAACTGTCTGAAGACTGGAATATGGTTGACTGTGTTAGACTGGTGGGTGAACTGTAAAGAATATACTCCACTTTATGTCATTAATGTTTAGAAGGGCACTGAAGAAGTAATTGTAAATAAAACAGTTATTACTACTATCAGCATAAAAAATTCATTACGTAAATTGCACATTATATTGTAAAGCAGTTCTGTATATTGTTCAGTCAGAGGTATTTCAAATTTGTGATGGGGGAGTCTTATCAGCAACTGTTGCATTTATTAAGACATGAAAGCATGAACTTTCTTTTCACTTGTAAGGTATCTAGGCTTTATTTATACTGCAACATGATAACAAAGTTTAGATAGCAGCAGGTTAAATTAATATAATGCTGTGATCTTCATCTGCTGGGATGGGGGATATAAAAGTGTACTGATCACATTATATATAGAATTAAGATAATTTTCTGTTTTTACAGAGGTGCGTATCTAGATTAATGTCCTTGGTTTAAACTATGGAAATATTTTTAAGCAAGTAGGCTTGAAAATTAGATAAAATGATGAAAGCCATATGAAAAGTAGTTCTTTCTTGTATTTACAAAGTCATTGCCCATTTGTTTTCTGTTTTTTCCATTAGCAAAGGCTTTCACTATGAGACAAGAAGTCTACATGTACAAGTAATTAATAATGAAAGGGGCAAAAAGTGTGTTCTGGGTGAATTTACACTGATTATTTCATGTGTCTGTAAATCAAATAGATGTTGATGTTCTTCGTCTTCCATTGCTGCAGTCCCCTGACTGGGTAGTCCGTCCGTCCAGTCGGCGCCCGAATACCAGAAAGAGAGGTCGGCGCCGGTCATAGACGCAGACTCACGCCGTCCACAGCGTCTATGCGCATAATCGCGGCCATCAGTCTATCCTCAGTCTTTTTGCATGCAGGTCCGATTTTATGAGTGCAGGTTGCAGCGTGCAAGGTTTCCGTATTTCGAGTTTTCAACTTCCGGGTTTCAGACAGAGTTGGCTACGTGGGCGTGGTTTTTTTTTTTTTTTTTCAGTTTTTAACCCTCAGTAGTTAAAAAAAAAAGAAAAAGTGTTGTGGGTCAGCTTGTGGTAAGCAGATTAGGGATTTACTGTGTATGTGTATATACATTTTATGTCCTGAATACGACGTTGTGGGTTGCCGTTCTTGGTTGCTGGATTTAAACTTAGCAACAACAAGAGGATATAGGTTTGGAGGCTGAATTGTACTAAGTTGGTGTTTGGGATGGCGTTGCGAATTATAATATGCCTCATCCGACAAAAGAAAGACAAAACAGTGAAGCGCAGGGAAACCCAGTTGAAGTTCCGGTTAGTCGGCCTGGGTGGTTCCAGGCTTTCAGAAGAGGCCAGCCATGAGGAGGTTTGGAAGGATTTTCAGGTTAGGTGAAAGGTTTTGTTGCCCAGGATGCAGGCTGAGGGGGTCTCTCAGGCTGAGGGGCTTCCTGGGGGCTTCCTCAGGTAACTGTTCTTCCTTTAGCCAAAAGCCTCTTTTTCTCTCTCTTTCTTTTTGGGCTTCTAGAGGTAGCTTCTGGGGCTTCTCCTAGCATTTTTGCTCTGCATTTAGGATTACTGGCTTAAGATGGCATGCCCCTGATTTACTATTGATAAGAGGCTATGAGATTGATTCCTAGTGATTAAGCCTAGAGATACTCATGGGCTTTTGTGAGCCTTGAACAGTGTTCTGAGAACAGTGTTCCAATGCTTGAAGAGATGTGAGTATCCTACTTATTCTGATTCTGATGTGGATCTTTCCACCCCTATAGCTCTCCCTGAGAGTGATTTTCTTTCCTTTTTTACTTTCAGAGACTCTACGAGCATTTTCCAGGAACTTTAAATGGGATTGCCAGGATTACTCTTTAGGAGGAAAAATTTTATTAATTCTAGGTTTTTAGCCCAGCTTCCCTCCCAAGTTGAATGTGGTGGAGGATGTTTCCCCTAGGCTTCCCCCTACCCTGACTCTTGCCTCCTGCTCCTGTTAAGCCTGATAGGTTAAGCCTCCCCAAAGCTCCCCAGTGCCATAAGTTTCTGTTAAAGCAAGCGAGTAAGAATGGTTTTAAATCCTGTAAGCCTGAAAAAAAAGGAAAGGTGTTAAAAAAAATGTGGTTCTAAAGAAAGTAGACTTAAAGGTTCAATTTGTGTGGATAGAGAGTGTAGGGTTCTTCATCTCTAGCCATGAGCATAGATCTCCAGTTCACACACTAGCCATCAAAATTATCAAAATTATCATATTAATTTAAAATATCTGCTGCTTTGGAAGGCGGAGGTATTGATGTAAGTATTTTTGGTTGGTTGGTTTGAATTGTGTTCAAATGTATTGCCTGCATTCTGGCTTCTTCTGAACATGTTGGGTTCCTCCATGCTTGTCGAAGTGGCTACTTCTGTTCTAAGATCCTGAGGGTGGATGCTACTGTACTTATTGATAGATGACAATACTAGCTTGAGGGATGAGAATTTAAAGTTGGATGAGTATGTGTTGGTCTATGTGTGGTTAAAGATTTTTGCAATGGAGGACAAAGCTAAGTCTATGCAGACTGTTAAAGATTTTATCTAGCAGGCCTCAGTGAGTCTAGGGGTTTTTGGTGGTGGTGGACATATCCTGCTTATGATATCCTGGATTCAGGGTGAGGTCTAGAGTGGTGAGGGGGGGGGGGTCCTTCGTAAACAGACCCAATGATCTGGCCTTTCTCAGACCTCAGGGTTCTGAGTTTTCAGCTGCCAGTGGAGTAGACTGTCTCTTTCAGTCTCCCTGCCTTTATGTTTTCACAAAGACAATGGGGTGCAGACCCCAGCTGGAGATCAAGACTGTTTTAGTTTCAAAAGAAATTACCTTTTTCAGGAGAAAGAACGGTTGCACATTCCTGATAGGCTCAGTTTACAGATTTTATTTCCACACAATGCAGCCATGATAAGGGTACATTCAGCCAGTCCCTCCCAAAAGAGGCCTCCTCAACAGTTTCTCCCTCAGAAGATCCTACGTGGAAGCCAGCCAGAACCAGAAAGCTCAGAAGGGGCTTTTCTGTTTATTCTAGCCTGTTCCTGTGGTGTTAAGGAGAAGAAGACGGGATTGGATTTTTCTATTTATCTATCCTTGGACACTTGGATCAAGATGGTGCACGTTCAAGAGTTATTATCTACAGCTGGGTTGCTATCAGTAACTGCTTAAGAAAGATTTCTGGAGTTCTGCTCAAAGCTTTTTCATTATCAGTTATAAAGCATGCCTTTGAAATTCACTGTTTCTCAAGGATAGTTCCACTCAGCCTGGCTCCTTTTTGTTTATCATTATCAGAGTAGACTCAAATCTTCCTTTCTGTGGCTTTGGAGATCTCTTCTTCAAGAGGTTAAAGAGAATTCAAATCTATCCTTACTTGAGGTACTGGCTGACCTGAGAAACTTATTCTAGTCCAGTCTCAGAATATAGTCTAGCATCTCAGCACTGGAAGACAGTCTGATTCATGAATCCAGACAAATAAATGGTGCCTGGACGCCCTGACAAAGTCAGTGGTTTACTTCATATGTCATCAATGCGTGCTGACTGATTGCTGCTGGTCTGGCATTGACACTTTGGCTAGTTCTTCACTTCAATTCAGCTCTCCAGACTCAGGCTGTGGTGCTTAAAGCTGCCTCAGTGCATATGAGTGCAGGGACGCTGCCCAATTGGTTACTGTCATATCATTCTGCATTGCCTTCAAAGGAAAAAATGTATGGCTCAGGAATGTCACTGCAAAGGACTGGTGCTTTCCAGACAAAAACACCTGCTGGACTTCCCAAATGATTCTCAGAGTGACATCAGGAATGGTTTCATCTTGCCAGTGACATTCTGTAATTAGCAGGGATAAGACAAGTGGAGATGCCCACGAGAGGTGGGGACAGGAGACAGATGCAGGATAGTTTGAGGTTTGAGATGAGCTTGATGGAGAGAGTGAGTCAAGCATCCAGGGCAGACAGAGAACAGGACATTTGGTGAGGTCATCAGAGCAAGGGGAGTCAGTTACAAGGTACATCTTCTAGCAGATTTCACAATCCAATATATAACAACACAACTGCGTTAATTCAGGGTCATTCCCAGCACAGCTTTATTCTTATCCCTTTCTTGTGTCCTAAGCAGATAAGCAATGAGGCAACACAGCTGAAACTCTGGATCAAATGTATTTCAGATGTGGATCTCAGAACTATCAGAGAAATTAGAGATCAGATGGGTGGAGGATAACAGAGTTTTTAACACTTCTTGATATTTCAGAAATTTCTCACAGTTGCTCCTAGCAGATGTATCATCAACAGAAAGCGCGTCTAAATCACTCCAACCCGGCTTTCAACCTTCCAAAGTCAGCCTTAAAAGCTTTCCAAGAGAACTGTCTGATGTCAGGAAAAAAATCAAATCATGAGCATGACCCTTCGCCACTACTTCTTCTCTGGTGTACAGACAGGCAAAGGATTTACTTCTGATCTCCAGAGTCTCTGAAATGTCCTCCATCTGCCACCTCACGGAGCATCACCCCAATACTGTGGTTCCCTCAGGCCTACATCAGCCATCATGGCCTCATCTCTTCCTCCAGAGGATCAACAAACACATGTCAAAGTCACCTATCAGTCTCTTAGGTGTACTCAGAAAAATGCTACCTCTTATGAAAGTTGGGTTCTTTTTTGAAGATGGAAGGATTTTAATTAGTGTGTGGAAGTCAGAGCTTAATTTGAAGAAGACTGGCATATTCTCTCTTGAAGCATAAGGGGTCTCATTGGCCTTCTCTTTTTTTAATCATTAATTATTGTTTAGAGACCTTGTTACAAGGAAGGTTGGCCTTAGAGTTCTCTTAAGGTTCTTTATAAGGAAAGAATTAGGCTCTTTATCCTGAGATTGATTAATTTGGGTGTCAAATTTCCCTTTGGATTTAGTTTCTGTATTAAGCAAGTTCTTAGACTTCTCTTAGATTAATAAAATAGCTGGCATTTCTACTTGCTCACTATGATGCAATTTTCACTCTGTTTTGTGCAGGCAACTTTCTTTTGAGCCTAATTACTACTGCAGAAAGACTGCTTTTCATTAGGCACTTTACTTTTGCATAAGGGTTCTGCTTTGTGTTTTTACTTGGCAGTAGAGTCTTTTGCCTACTTTTTATTTTGAGTCTTTTTTACGCACACCTCAATTATTTGCACACTTTGTATGTGGCCCGCAATTTTGTAGTAGATTTGCCTCTTTGATACAGACAGTATGGGCAGATGTTTTTAATTTTTTTTTAAAGATTTTGGCAATATCATGAAATGTTTGGAGGTTTTTGCAGGTTTTAAGGCTTTTTGTGCAGTGTTTAAAAGCAGGACTTCTGGTTTTTTTGCATTTTTTCAGATTAGGCAGCATTTTTCCAGGGGCTTTTTGCACACAGGCAGTATTCACACATTTTACATTGTATTTGGAAGTGGCAAAGCTAAGGGCATTGTTTTCTTTCAGACTGGATGGGCTTGCATTCACTCAGCTGGGCTAGGCCCTTTCCCCAAGGGGCTACTGCCACTTCAACAGCATTTCTAAGGGGTGGCTTTTAAGGATATTTTGGAAAGCACCTACTGGATGGGCATCTTTCCTTTTTCTTAAGCATACAGTTGGGTTTCCAGAAGATAGTGACTTTGCTGGTTTTGCCACAGCTGTTTTGCATGGATCTCCATTTGTACCTACTGATTCTATATGCCAACTTCCTCTGTTATTATCATTTTCCTGTGTTTTCTCATTATCAACTTGGAGACAAAAATTCTGCAGGTGCAAGCAATTAACAGCAAGTGGTCTGAACAACATCTGCTGGGAGAATTGTACAACATACTGTGGAATTATCACTTTAAGGTACATTGGTAAGCAGTTCAGTGAAAAATAAATGAAGTTAGAAACCATGGGAAGTGATTAAGTTTACATGTACTTGCCTCTCCAGCAGCCTTAGTACTTTAATGCATTTGATACAGCAGTGCACAAATTTAATTTAAAGGCAGCCAGTGCACTTTTTCTTATTGTTAAAAGTTAATGTTTACTGAGAAACATGCAAACTGTTTTTCACATATTGGGGGGGGGCTACAAAAAGAACATATAGCAATTAGTGTAAGTGGGAACACAGGCTGTAACATGCTCTTTATCACAGATAACGCTAATTTTAGATTAAGTAATGTCTATGTGTGCAGCCATCAATTCGGGGCAACTTCTCCTTTCTGGAAGGGTAAACTTAATTTGTTGAAAAAGTACATAGTTTTGTGTGTTTGTACTAAATTAAAAAGGGAAGGGTTTCTGAAAATTTAGTTTTTTGTGTGTGAATCATAGGAATTTCCTGGATGGTGTCCAGATGCACTGTGTACAATACCATGTGTACTACACACCACCTGGCAGTTGATGGAGTTGAAGCCCTTCTGGTTGACATGCTAGACACCATGTGGAGTGAGGGGCATTGATAGCAATGCAAGGTGCAGTCCATGGACACCAGGACCTAAGAAAAATGGTCTAGGTTGTAGAATGCCCCCCCCCCCCAGTGATACTTCACTCATCTGCTGCCATAAAAACCAAAAATGCTTCTCCAAATGCTGCAGCAGCAGCATCATGTCAAGCAAATGGCATGGGAGTCACATGTCTGAGGTCTGCAAAACTCATATTATTGCCCCGTGTTGAACATGAAAAAGTTCTCATAGCAAGCATGGTTGATGCTATGCAAACCTTCATGTCCACTGGAACAGTTCACACATCCACTTGATTTTATGTGAGGATGGTAAATTTCTACTAGCTCCCATATGACATCTTTGTCCACATGGTAGCAGTCAAATATATCCCAGTCATAGAGGTGATAGAGTGTCAGCTGCTGTCAGACTCTTCTGCTACAAGAAAGGTGGTATGCAACACGATGGACATCGACTCCCAAGGCAGCCACTAACACATGCTGAGGAGTTAATGCAAATGCTAATCCTAGCATCTTGGGGTCAGCAACATACCTTTTCACTGAAAAATGATGGTGTTCAGATATGCTGACCAGTTTGGCTCATTGCCCAAATTGTATACCTTTATTAATCATGCTACCATGTTTGGTTTTATTGTTTGCATATGCAATGTTTCTCATCAGCATACTGACACATATTTGCATGTCATTGAATATTTATCTGCAAGGGAGGCATGCCACACTATTTTCCCCTATATGTGTCTCTGAATTGTCCCCTCCCTTTGTATCACTGCTTATTACTATTTTTGTTTGAATTCCCCCCTGTACAGTTATAGCAAAAATTCTAATAGTTTTCAATATCACATTATGTTTTGTAGAAAGTACGATATGTATTTTATCTGGTCGATTACTGTCTTTTGTCTTTCTGCTGTTTTAAACTATGTAAAAGTCATTGTAAATGACAAATAAAGGATTCTGTTGTGTTGATTTTGTATTTTATGGCTAGATACTGTTTGTGGATTATTTTGCATTTCACACACATCTTCTTTTGCATTTGTGAGTCAGCACCTTTAATCTAAATGACCTTTTCCACTGTACTCTTTCTTCATTTGACTAGTAACATGAGATCTTTGAAATCTGTCCAAACAAGTAGATGGAGCTTCAGTTTAATATCTTACTGAAATGATGGCACTACAAGACTACAGCACTTCCCTCATGTTACACTGTGTTGTCAGTATAGTATTTTAGTCTGGGAACTTGATGTGGTGAAGAGAATGTTTAACATTCTGATCTTTTGCCAGCACTGGTTAGTGTACAATCTGCTGAGTCTGTAGCACTACAGAAGTTAATTTCCAGAAATCGGTAATGGCAGTTAGTGACCGAAACATTATTAGATCTTCGTAGAATTCAGAATTCTTACACTGAAATGGAAAAAAAATGCCTCAGAATTTATAGATTGCTTCTTCATAAATCTAATTTATAAATTTGCACTTGCCATCTATGTGGCTATTGTTACAAGTCTGTTATAAAGAAAAGGGTGACTGGGTAAGATCACTGAGAAAGGCTGCTGCACCTCCCCCCCCCCTGTCCACACACACACATAAACACCTTTATTTTATTTATCTTTTGATGACCAGGTTACTCCCACTAAGCTAGCAGCTTTTCAGAGGAGAGCCAAGGTGGTATTTATACTGTTAGGGAAATTTGACCACGGCATCCAGGAACTTCCCATACTCATCATTGTTGTGAGGGGGACCCATTTTGCATGAGCACCTCAAGTTTCTATTCCAGGTGCAGAGGTGGCCTGGAGAAACCGGGAGGCAGATGGATTACTTTAAGGGTGTGCACACTTATGCAACCAGCTTATTGTACATTTTTTTTTATATTTTTTCCCCCAACAGATTTGTTTGTTTTTCAATTGAATTGTACAGGTTATAGGTCACATTAAAGGTGAGAAAAGTTTTGAATTGATTTATTGTGGTCTCATTTTTATACATCACAAAAACCTGGCATTTTAACAGGGGTGTGTACACTTTTTATATCCACTGTATAGGTAGAAATGTAAAAGCATATATCTGAATTTAACTTGTGTGCATTGCTGTGACTATGATTCTTGGTAGGCACACATATTAGTTTTCTGTTAACAAACTACTATTTGGCAATGTGTGCAAGTGTTGCAAGGCATAGTTGTCAATAAGTATGACTGGGAAGGAATATGTTTTGCTGCTTTCTCATCATGGGTTGTTAATCCTAGCTCATGTAGCCTCTGTGAGTGTTCACAATGTCTGGTTGTTTTTTCTTGATCTGGATGCTGGAAGTGCAGGATGGAACTGCTGACAGCTGCAGAACAGATATAACCAAGCATTATTTTTTTACTATATTTTTAATAGTGATATGGCTTTGTGGTACGTTTTTGCTGTCTGTTCCCTTTTAAACTGGATGTATACAGTATTATTGGACTGCTATTTTGGTTTTGCTAGCCTACCTCATCTTTTATTTTCACAGGCCATTTCTAATTTTCTTCATGAGAAACATTATCTATGTTTCTCTAGAATCTCATCTGAAGATCACTTATTGCTTAACTGATATTAATATGTAAATAATCTATGAGATATAATTGTCTATCATACTATTTTAAAACTATGCTACTCTAGACATGTAGCTACTTTTTCTGAATAAGTTTTTTTTATATTTCCCTATACAGAATTTCTCTCTCCTTTTGGGTCATTTCTTTAAAATGGCTTCTGTTCAGTGGATTTCACTTTGTAAAGGAATGTGGCATTATCATATGCTTTCTGCTGGTCAGAGAAATTGGATAAACCCTTTGGTAATTTTTACTGCTACAGCCTGGAAGATGCTTTATAAAAATATAACTGCTTGCGATGCATTTCAGTAAGGCAGCGATTTAATATATAACACACAAAGTAACAGTTGGCTTGCAAAACTCAAGTCCATGTAGTGGTATCTTGACAAGACTTTTTTGGCATCTTTTAAGCAGAGCAAAGAAAATCATTAAAATAAATTATTGTTATTGCTTGTCTTAAATAATGAAAATGGAAACTCCTTGGGGTGGTCACTCTTGATGGAGACTGTAAACCTCAGCCAGAACGGGGTACATCCAAGGAAAATAATTTATAAAACTTATTTGAAACTGAAGGTGATTTTCCTAGTGAATGAATATGCTTTAGCCTTTATAGGCACATCAGATATCAGTATATTTTATACATCAGAAGCATGACCTTCTATCTTCCAGCATGGGTTATTTGTCAAATCTCCATCTAATGGCTTTACCATAGCCCTAATTGTGGCATCTTCATTATTTTGATCTGATCATTCTTGATATTTCACATCTAGTTTGTTTTATTTTGTTTTATTTAAAATGCCTGAAAGGATCTATCCATGCATTCATTGGTGAGGGAGTTTAAAAAGAATCTTGTAAATTATTGACATTTTAAGCATATTTATCTTTTTGGAATATAAATAACTGTTTGCTGTGTTTGGCATTAACAGAATAAGAAATTACTATCTATGTTAACTAAAATGGTTTCCTAAATCTATGACTTTGTTTCTGAAAATAAACAGCAAGTGTATGGGGAAGAAAAGCCCTCTAGTAGAGTAATTGATTTCAAATGGGGTGCAGTAAGTTTCAATTTGCCAAGTGATAACTTACCTGCCATTTTATTACCTTAAAGGACATATGGTATTTTTTGACAATCTTTACCAGAGTACATTATACATCATTATGGCAGCAGAAAGAGAGAGCTAACTACAAAACAAAAAAGCATAACAGAAAAAAAATATTTGAATGAACTACATCTATTCCAGGCAATAATATGCTTCTACTAATAAAGTAGTGGCTGAAAGTAGAATCAAACCGCCATGGTACTGAATGTGAATTTGAGAATCAACTCCTGGGATCCTTGACTAACCTTGCAAGCATCTTATTCAGAGGTAAAGTAAATTAGTAACAGGTTTCCTGTTTGTATGAGTCACCCAAATATATTTTATTTAACTAATATATTGAAAAGTTGGCGGCTCAGTGAAAGCAGTAGGACCAGTTCTGTGAATATTGTTTGCCAGAATGACCTGTTTTGCAGGGCCAAGTCAACTGCAGGGTATGAATTTTTGTCTTGTTAAACAAGTTCATGCAGGTCCTGAGGAAGTTCTTTACTCATAAAAACGCACTGAACTTGTTCAAACAGTGAACTTTAAGTGACTGCAAAAATGCTTTTCCAGTCCATGGACTGCATCATCATCATCATCATCAGAGAGAGCCATTGAAAAAACTGCTGCAGCATTCTTGTACCATGTAATCAATCTAGTAATAATTAACTGATGATGTAATCATTTCAGTGGTAACCTAGCATTAAAAATACATGATGGTTTATTGTAGAAATATCTGTGCAATCAATAAATTATCACCAACTGATAACTCACAGCCACAATACTGACTATTGAAATAAAGCCCAGTACTAATTAGCTATAATACAAGCTTGAATTGACTAAATACACCGATTACTCTGTGGATAAAAATGTCAACTTCACAGATGAAATGTAATATACTATAAGTGCATACTAGTTCTGAAGGGGTCTGTGTTCACTTAGTGAATTATAAAAATCTCGAACTGTGAAAGAATGAATATAAAGCAGTGAACTAGAAAAGCAGCAAACACCAACAACTTTGAAAATAAATTCAGTGAATTGCCATAGTTGGCCAACAACCAGGAAGTAATGTGATGCATAAATTAAGTGATGGGAACCTACTAAATTTGCATTATTCCCCCTTGTAGTGCGATCTCGGAGTTGGTATATATAGTTAGAGTGTGTGTGTCTGTGTGTGTGTGTGTGTGTATACAGCTTCCCACATTGGTTTGTTATATGTGCGATGTTGGCCGACTATGGCCATTCGATGTATTTCATTTTGCTGTTATTGGTGTTTGCTTTTTTTATCCCTTTGTTATTTTGCAGTTAGTTTTTTTTTTAATTTATAAGACAACATAGACCCGTTCTGATGTCATTGTCATAGCTATCTAATTAAGAACAGATGTTAGAATGAATTACATTTCACTACTCCAACAAAGTTAATGTGTCCCTCAACAGTGAGTGTATAAGAACTGTCACTGAAAAATATAACAATTCTCTCAGAACATTGTAACAGACAGTAGATTTCCTATTAGTACAACTACATTATTTACATATGCCATAACTTTTTGTTCTAGAGCTCATACTGGGAGCACAATGTTAAACTGGTGAACTCTGATTCACTGATGTAAGGTGATCAGCTCCAAATTTGTCAGACATACTATCAAAGTTAAGTTTCTCCAATACCCTGAAGTTTCATTAATCTTGGAAAAGGTACATCAGAAATGCAGGGGGTTGGGGATGAAAACTTCATGTGTGGTGTGTAGGGGGAGTTGCTTCCTTGCAAAAATGCTTTTAGAATTTTTTTTCCCCAAGTACCATGAGGCTCAAACTGCTTGTTAGCCATGTTAGGAGATGATAAACCTTGCATCAATTTAAAGTTCTGGAGCTTCTCCTATTATTATGCATTTTAAACTTTATGCATTGTTATATTCTCTGCCAGTATGAGTATACAATGAATATAATACCAGGGGCAAAGGGAGCCTTACCCTGTTTGCAGTCTTCTGGCTTATTTCTTGTTATGTTTATCAATCTTTTTCTTATTTCCTTGCACTGTGAGCACACACGGGCACACACACAAACTCTCTTTTTTCATATATTTCACTCATTTTTCCAGTTAACATTTTCTTTTATGTATTGTGTATGCTTTCCACATTTAGCTACAGGGCATCAGATCTGTTCATACGCCTTTACAGTTCCTTGGTGTTTCTTTTATAAAGATTTAAAAAAAATGATGGGACTGATTCCAAAAGACCTGCTCTCAGTGTTAGTGACTTACTTTTATTTAAGGTCTGTATATAAACAGATTTACACAGGGAGCTCAATTCCAAAAGACTTGCTCTCAGTGTAAGTGACTTACTGTTATGCTGAAGTAAGCCACTTGCAATGAGAACAGGTCTTTTGAGAACAGGGCAGGCTTACAGTGGAGTGAGTTACTTATACTGAGAGCAAATAATTTGGGATCTAGCCATATGTCTTCAGAGTAAGTTGTCTACTTAGAATAAATGTCCATTAATTGTGTACATTAAATGTTTATTCTATAGATCAGAATCCTTGTGCCAAGCTTAGAAAATAATTTTATCAAGAGATGTGGCCTGTATGATGCATGCATTCTCCCAGCATTCCCTGTTTTGCTATAACATGTTATCATGGTCACTCCCAATGGGAGGGAAAGGCTGTTCCTCTTCCTCCTCCCCATTGTGAAACACCTGTTGCAGTATAATACCAACAGCTGTCTAAATGACTTTGTAAGCTTCAGAAGTCAAACCATTGGTTTATAGAACCTTACTTTTTAAAAAATATACAAACAGCTGCTATAACACATAGTGGGCACAAAAATATAAGTAGATGGGGTAAAGTTAGCATTAAATGTATATGCTAATGTTCTCAGGAGTGGAATGTGTGTTATTACTGTGGATGAGCTTGTTGTATTGTTAAAAGGTATTCTTTAATTTCCTGACATAAGTGAAGAAAGGGCTTGTACTCTGATTTATGTTTTCTAATAGTGTGTGGTCTTGAAGTAGGGGAATGGGGATTTCTTACAACTTTTCATTATGTTCCTTCTTTTGTTATATGGTTTATTAATATGTGAGTTTCACCACACAGGTTTATTCCTGAATTTGCTAATATATTTAGTGATGATGGGTACAAACATTTCTGTGCAAATGTTTACATGCTGGTAGAAACTGGAGGCAAATGTTGCAGCCATCTCAGTTCGGTCCATTTATGGGGGATTGCTGGAAATTTTGCATACGTCTTCTACAAGATGAAAATGATTTGCTCTGCAGAAGCACATAAAGATTCATTTGGTGGTGGGATGGTACCACTAAGCCTGGCACAAAAAGTAACTGGTTTGTGGTCAGATTTAACTAGAAGCTGCATGATGATGTTACAGTAAGGGGCTAGGTTGGTAAGGACCAGATCAAGGATATTAGAGCCTTTGGTGGGTAGTTTTACAATTTGCTTAAGTGAATTTGTAGTAACAAAAGTCAAGAAAATGGTGGGCATATCTATTTTTACATGTTTAAGTATGATCTATTTTTACATGTTTAAGTATGATCTATTTTTACATGTTTAAGTATGCCAATTAATGCTTGGATAATTGAAGTCCATGGCAAGAAAGAATTTGGTTTAATATTTAACCCCTCAATGGTATTACAGTCATTTCCATGAACTTTGGGTTATATTAATAGGGACCAGTAGCTAGCAATGAAGTAATAGCTGAATTTGTTAAGGGTGATTTGGATCTGCAGGTGCTTCAGTTTGGGTCATAGGTAGTTTTATGTGAGGCAATGGTGTTTCTGAAAATACAGATATGCCATCACATTACCCAAGGGCTTGAAAGCATGATAGGAATTAAACCCTAATATAGATGGAGAACTGTCACTGAAGTGAAGCCATGTCTTAGTAACTAAAGAAATATGAATGTGTTTGAGTTGCAGAATGACATAGAATCTTGGCATCTTCTTGCTTAAACTCCTGCATTTAGTAGTGCTAACATGATGTTGTCCAACTTTGGGTTTGACTTGGCTAAGTAGGAATGTCCACTAGGAAGACTATGTAACATATTCAATAAAACCTACAGTAAATGTACACAATATGTATTCAATAAAATTCATATCACTTTTTTTGTGCTTATTAGTCACTCAGAAGGATTACACTAAGTGTACGTGTAGTCTATACTTTCTGGTAACCTTTACGAATCTGTCAGTATTTAAAGCTGCAAGACTATCAGTAGGAAAACTAAAATTAAGAGGAAGAAGGTGTGAGTTATGTCTGTGTTGTCTGTTCACTCAGAGTACACTTAGTGTAGGCGTTATTGAATCTGTCCCTATGTATTTATTTAAACTACATTTTACAATGTTAAGACATATTCTGATGAAGTCTTTGTTTAAAGACCAAAGCACTAAGTCTGTTTCAGTAAAGAGCTTCTTCAGAGCCAGTGGTGTTTTTGTGTTTTGTATTTCAAGTTTTGCACTGCAGGAGTCCTGTAATTTATTTGGTTAGGTTAGGTTATTTCCATTTTTGAACCCCAGACTCTGGTATGCCTTTGCAATACTTCTTTGTGGATAGTAACCAACTAGTAGTCAATAATGATGACCTAGTTAGTATGATGGAGAATCTTACAAGGTTTGTGCAGTTACTAACCTAACTTGTAATAGAGTAGAACAATGACAAGGGGAGCCTTGAATTCGGTGGGTGCAGCTGTGACACAGCAGTTCCGGACTTGGGAGCCCTTTTCAGCTCAGATAGCAACGTTTGTACCACCACCACCACTGGGCATAACAACAAGTGCAGTCTTGAACTGGAAAAGTGGATCCAGCTTGATTTAGAATTTGCAAATGACATGGCAAGTAATAAGGGGACACTTCACAAATAAGAAAAATGGAAAAATTATTATTAAAACATGGATCAATTACAGTTGGAAATTTGCTTTTTACATGTGTCTTAATGCCAGATGAGTTCCTAAACATTTTTGAATATGGAATTACCCCAAGTGTAAGGACTCAATTTTGCATAAATATTTATTGATAATGAATGAAAGGCACCTTTGTGCCCTTAATCAGGAACTTGTGACCATTAATAGGTCACTCATGTAGGCTTGTTAATTGAAGCACACACAGTTTTTTTATAATAACATATTTCAAAGTGCTGACAATAGATGTTAAAAAGAACCAAAAGCTCATGAGAGATAAACATAAGTATGAGTCGGTAGTTGCTTCCCTACAACAAAACCAGTGAAATGACAGATGATGAGATACGTCTTTTGATGGAATGTATTGGGTCCATGGAGTTGACTCCAATTGTTACACTTGAGAATGAAGAAGATCCTTGCAGAAGTAATTCTGTTCAACTAGCCCCACAGCAACAGTCACCATGGAAATCCACCACCTTTATGTTGGGACAATCTGAAGAATTTTTTTGACTCCCCCCAAGGATAGGGAGAAAGAGGGGATATAGCCATACTTCACAGAGGAAGTAGACAGGGTACTGTACCTATTAGTGAGAAAAATAATAATTTTTTTTAATTATACAGAAGTGACTCATTTACATTTTCAATTATTCAAAAGGAGTACTGTCAAAAGACAGTATTTTGTCACCATGCTGTCAGAATAAGCAATGAAAAAGGAAAAGCACCTACAACCGCCAACTACATCCTGTTCGACATTTTCTTGAGAAATGGTATGAAAGGGACATTTGATTTTTGTACAATGCAACTAAAAGACATTTTTCAGTTTAACTATTATATAACCAATTATTTTGGATAATTTATCAAGAGATAAGACTCTTGGGATCGTGAAACCTGACAAGAGTGGGGATATGGTTTTAATGCTCTTGGACTAGTCTGGAAAAATATTAGACCCATTGTAATAATGGTTGTACTTACAATACGTCATTTTTGAATTAAATCAATTTAGACTTCAGTAGTACTGACTTATGAGTGGATGATATTGTATTATATAGACATATTGAGCTATATTTATATGGCTTTTGAAAGTGAACAGACCAAAATTACTCAGTATTTTTGGGATTCCCAAGGTCCACAACAATCCACATAACCCTCTATCAAGGCCAGTTGTGTCCCCTAGTGGACTGAAGACTGAAATTTCAGCAAACTGTATAAATTATAAGCTTAATGGGGCAGTATATAAGCATTTACATATTCTTAACAATTCCTGGAATTTGTTTTAAGTGTTTTGAAAGAAGTACATTTTTCGGATGGCATTATTTTTGTTACCGTGGACATTCAGGATTTTTGTTTTCCATCATACTATATGGAACATGTTTACAATGGTTTAGAGAAATTATTGATGATCTCCCTGAATTATATTTTGTTGAGATGATCCTATTAAAGGAAGCTATGTATTCTTTATGAAACAATAATTGTGTTAGGTTTGAAGAGAAATATTGTCATTAAGCTATGAGAGCAGTGTGTGCTCAAAATTATGCTAAGGTGCTGTTACAATGGGAATTGAACTTTATGTTCACTTCAGTGTCTTCTGAATATTAATACATCTATCTTAGAATCGTAATGATATTTTTATCATCTGGGAGGGATCTATAGATTTATTAAATTCATTTTTGGATTTTCTTAATAACAGCACCAGGTTATTGGCATATACTCACAAATGGTCAACTACAGAAATTAATTACTTGAATATCACTATCTGCAAAAATTTGATAGAATTTCTTGACCATTTTTAGGAAAGCTACATTTTGTAATGCATATTTACCCTACTAGAGTTGTTACCACTTTCTGTAAAAAGTGAGTATTGTGCAGCTCCAGATGGTCCGTCTAGTTAGACTGGTATCAGAGGAGCACATCTTACAGGGTGATTTGGATTTTTTAATACCCACATGTAAAGTGGGTACTGAGTTATTGTTTGGCAAAAGAGATCAAATAATTCAAGGAAGAAATTCTAAATTTTATACCATTTGGAGCACCTGGTAACAACCAAAGATGTTCTCAACATCTAGTGAAAACACTGTATATATTGCATTTGTCATGGCCATGGCTCTCACTTTTACTAGTGATATTAAGAATATTAAGAATATCAAGAATGTGGTTTACAACAATTGGAATAGCTTAACTTACTTTGATGAAAATAAATTAGTTGTGGGAGACTACCCAGTGTTTGTCTACAAACAAAAAATACAACATAAAGAACAAGTTTGAAAACAACTTTGAACTGGTCCTGACTCAGAGTAAAACATCTAGATGTAGTTTTGTAATCAGGGTGCTTACATTAACATTAACAAAGAAGGTTCTGTTTTCACATCTGTTATTAAACTATTAAGATGTCCTAGAGTTAATTGTGGGATGAAAGTGCTGGTTTATGTCACACTATTTCAAACTGTGGGGCATTCTATATAGTTAAGAATGATGTACAAACTTAACGCAGAAAGGGAAGCAAATGGAATGCCCTAAGTAAGCATCCTGTGAGTTATATTGGGTTTTCAAATTTTTGTTTTTACTCCTGGAAAAGGTTAAGATAAGTCCATAGTCGTGCAGCTGGGAAAGCTTCCAGAGCTTAAAGGGATTTGTTCAGAAAAATAAATGTACCTTGCCACCATAGTACATGGTGCATGATGTTCTGAACGGCATTTTTGCTCCTTCGGCGATAGCTTTTAGCTGCTCCTTTATTCATAAATGATTGTTTTAAATACTGCTTTCCCCTTGATTTTGTCACTGAGGCTAAGCAGTAAACTGTATCCTCAGTGATGTTAACTTAGAGAAAGTGTGCGGTCTGTCCATACACTTTAATAGATGCATCATTTCACGTGAGCAAAGATGCACCCATTAACGTTGATGGGCACACCTCATGTTATTTCTCAGTTGACATCATTGATGGCCACACTAAATTTATTTGGGTTGAGGCTTAATAAAAAAAACTTTACAAAGCTTTTTTTTAATTAAAAATGGCTCAAATAAACAAGGAATGAAAGTAATACAAGTACATTGCGGGACTTAACTCATTAAATGCTGTGATGTACTTGGGAGAGTGAAAAAAACTTTGTCAAGTATCAATAGTGTTCTAAAAATGTGACTATTAAAATTGATTTTAAACAACAAGGTAGTATATACAACATTTTGTAGCTGGTAGGTTCCATGTTATTGTCTATATTTGGGTTTATGTTTATATTATATATTTTTATATTTGATGCTGATGATGCATATTTGAGAGTTAATTGGTTTGGGTGGTGAATAATGACATGACTAACATTTTTAATTTATTTAAACTACATGTTATAATGGCGAGACAGATTCTGATGAAGTATTTTGGTTAAAGACAAAGCACTAAATCAGGTTAATTAAACAGGTTCTTTAGAGATGGTGGCATTTTTTTGTAGCTTTTAGTTCAACCTTTTACACTGCAGGAGTCCTGTGATTTATCTGGTTCTAAAATTAGCATCAGCAAAGGAGCAGAGCCAGTACACAAAAGACCAAACCAATCCAATTTATTGAAACAGTTTTAACGCTTTCGTCAGAATGTATCCACAGACTTCTTCAGAAACAAGTGAATCATAGTACATTCCTAACTCTCAGTTTGGGTTTGTAGGCATTGACACTGTGAAGTTGCACTATATATGCCTTTTTTCCTACAATGGTGACATGACATTCATTAATGGATCTGTTTATTGGGATTATTTGGGGTAAGCAAGGCCCTCAGCAACTATTTTCAGATATTTTGGTGAAAGACTGTCTGCAGCCAGGGTTGTGGTTTTCAGTTTGAGGAGGGTGTTTTTTTACTGATAGGGTGGATTCAGGTTTTAGAGAGAAAAATAGGCTGAGTGAGAGTTGGATTCTAGCAAAAATTCTTAATAGCGCATAGTGTTTTTTTAGCACTGATGTGATTGATTCTACAAAGTGACTGTTAAATTTGTCAGCTATTTTTGCTGGGGGATCTTCAGGTGATGGCTTTGTTGCGAATTGTGACCTGGGTTTAGTAACTTTATGTTGGATGCCCAAAAGAGTTGAGTTTTCTGCATGCTACAGTAGTGACTTTTTTGTCCATTTTATACAAGCTCTTGATTGTATTTCTGAGATGCCTGGAGCTTTATAAATTTTCCTGATTTTTTTTTTTGAGTTCGCTATGATTTGTAGTCTTTAGCCCTTAGTCTTGCTAGTGGGTTGTTCTGCATGAGAGCAAGGGCACAGAGTTCAATTTAACTGTTTCCTTTCTTGGGGGGAATGTTTATTTAGTATGATGAGGAGGATTTTATTAAATTCAAGTGTTGCTTTATCTAATTTTCTTTAGAAATGTCCAATTGTAAGATTTTATTGAAGAAGTAAAAGGCATTGCACTGAAACTAGTTAGGTTGCTCACTAAGTTGTACTGGTGTTGCCTAGTGGAATGGCCAGGAACTGTATTTGCAAATGTGGGTAGCTGATCACTTAGGGTATCAAGTAAGGTACCTAAAGTGGAAATATTACAAGAGTGAGATGATGGTCACCAGTCTAAATGTGATGGTCTGTTGGTGGGTTTATTATATCTAGTAGGAGTTTCTCTAAGTTTCTTAAAGCCACAGAGGTTGATGCTTGCAGTGGGAGTGTGAGACATAAGTTTGGATCAGTCTGTACTAAGCCTCCTAAGATTAGTGTTTCATGCAGTATACTGGTGGATGCACAGGATAATATGTCCTTAATGATGGGGATTTTATTTCCTAAACAGATATATACTGTAGTAATAAAGGGGCTCTTATGTGAGTTAAGCTTATGAAAGGAAATAAGGATTTGTGCATTGCAAAGTGCAGCTAACTATGCTGATAAAAAGAGATGTTTAGATAGCTGGGATATATGACAGTTACTGCACTTGCCTTTTTGCCTTTGGGTTATGTCTAAGTATGCTGCATCCTGGTGGAAGAATTTCAATGTTTTTGAGAGCAGCTTTTAACCATGTCTTAGTAGTTAATAGTAATAATGTGGTGTGATATGAATGTATGCAAGTCAGCAACTTTGCTGCAGATGCTACTGAAGTTAATGTTAATGAATTGTAGCCCTTTTCTTTGTGATTGATGTTTTAGAGGTACTGAATTGATAGTGGTTGGGATAGTAATTAGGGTTGGGTCTTGAATTGGGCAAAGGTTTAGGTGGACATCTACAAAGAGTTGTAGTGAAGTTGGGAAGTAATGACCAGGGCACAATTTTTTTAATTTAGTCTTTTTTTTGTTGTTGTCCGTGGTGTATAGTATAGCTTCTTTTGTTTTGGGATGGCATGTTTGAAGAGGTGGAGATGAGAAGTATTGTGGGGATATTATGGTAGGGATGTGTTAGTACATGTGGTAGATTTAGCGTTAGATGTGGGGTTAGGTATATAGTTAGAATACACAGGCTTGTGATAGTATCTCAGTTGTGTGAGTGTGAGGAGTATAAGGACTTGTACTATGTGTATGAGCATGGTATCAAGGGGATTGCTAGTGACTGTGATAAAAGTGTAGTTAGAGATGGGTTAAGGGTAGAAAGGCAGGTGCTGGAAGAAAGGGATACATTGGTATATTCTGTGTTGTAGGTTTATGTTGGAAGAAAGAGATAATATTGGTGTATTCTGTGTTGTAGTTCTGTCTTGGTAAAGTGGCTGCATGTGAAGGAAAATAGAGTTATTTTTGCAGAGTGCACAGAGATACAAAACCATGTAGAGTGAGTTGGTAGTGTAATGATATATATAGAAATAGAGGAAGGAAGTAGAAAATAGTAATAAGTGACAGCCTTAAATGAAAGAGTGATGATACCTTTTGGAGCTCGGGAAGATGTAAAGGTAGGAAGAAATGATGCAATGATGATTTCAAAGGGGAAGTGATGTAGTAGGACATGTGAAGGGAGACAAAGGAAGGCTTCTTTTAGAGGGAAGTAACATAGTAACTTGTGTAGAAGGAAGTTGCAGTTTTGTGGTGTGATAAGTAAATAGTTGATGTTTAATATGATTGGTTGTATATAAATGTAAATGAAGAAGTGGGTGGGAATTGGGAAGAGGGTTGGGGGAGAAAAGAGAGGCAGAGCATTAGGAGAACGACTGAAGCGGGGTTTTTCCTGGCAATATAGTATACTGCAACAAGAAAAACAATCAGGTGAAGGAAAGGAAGCAGAGGGTAAGTGTCCCAGTATACTGACAGAATGCAGGGCTAGAGCAAAAATTCAAATTTTCAAGGCACTGAAAGTGTGAAAAGGACTCCATAACTAGGTAGACAGAACAACTAGGAGTGTTAGATTAGAGGGTCCAGAGGCAAAATTTAGTTAGCATGGGCAGAGTTTCAAGTTAAAGTTAATATGGGTTTAAAAATAAGTTCTAGTGGTTGTTACCTCCTCATATTTCTTTCCACCACATATCAGTGAGGTGTCCTGCAAACCTTCAACCCTAATCTAATTGGATTTGTGAAATTCTTTTTGAGTAGACAAGTTATTTTTACTCTGACAGCTTGAGGTGAGTCACAACATTTATTGTTTAATGTCAGCACCATTTACTTGAGGCTTGCCAAGTCTACCAGAAGGTAGATTCTTGGCATTGCTGCCCCTCCCCACCATTTCCTTTCCCTTCCTGTATGATTTATACCGTAGAATAGTGAAATCATGATCTCTGCATTCCTGTACCAGTGTCTCTGCATTTCTGTACCAGTGTCTACATTTTTATGAAACATCCATGTTTTTCTTCTACAAATCTCTCCTCCTTACCATTTGAATTCACATGCTCATTATATTATTTAACAATATATTCAATTTATTCTTCTTCTTCATTCTTCAAACTTCCACTCTAAGCCATAGAAATATTTCTAGTACTCCACCAACAGCCTTTCATATTAGTTTAAAACTAATAATACACACATATACTTCCCAACACTATTCTTTAAGTCAGTTTTCCTGAAATGTTCTCCTCAGAAAATTAACTCCAGCTGGTAAAAGGAACACTGAAGTTTTTTGTTACTCTCACAAAGACCCCGGTTTCTGACTGTAAATGTCTGTTCTTATCAATAATCTTTTGGCTAATTATTAAATTCCTTTATCTCCTTTATCAGTAACATTATCTGCCTTTGGAATTGGATACTTAAGTTACCTCTGTATGATTCCAGTTACGTTTATCTGTATACCGATGGCTCCCAAATCTTCATTTTCTACACCCTGCATGTTAGCATGGATGACTACATGTTACATTTTCCTTTTTAGGCTATCCAATGTCATCTGATTAATCCTTTTTGCTCATAATGACCTTTTCTTAATTCCATTTGTTCCCACCAATCTTTTTGTTGTTATTCCTCCTCCATCATGACAATGTGTGCCCCCCTATGTCTTGCTCATTGATTCAGTAATTGTCTTTCATAAGAGACACTGCTGACCCTGCTTTAACTAGCTTCCCAGAGCTGAATGGTATGCAGAGAGGAATGACTGTGTGACCACAGACCAGCTCTCTTGAATGTTCAACTTTTCTCCCCTGGGCCTCTGCTGAAAATGAGTTTTATTCCAGTTAAATTTTCCCAGTAAACAAAGATAAATTAATAAGGCACAAGAAAAACACTAAGGCATATAGTCCCTGGTGGAGACCACAGAGAACAACATCATAGTATCCATAAGCGACATGAAAGCCTATAAATTGGGGAGGGGGTATGGTGTGAGAGTAGTGGCACTACGAGGACATTAAGTGCAGTATAGTATTGCTATCATCCTTCTGATTTAGTCCCATTCATGTGGCTTATCCCAAACTGAGAGTGTAATTCCTTTTCTTCTAACTTGCTTATGCTGAGAATAATGCTGCCTTGGCAAGGGGTGGTAGGGATCATTAGGAAGCTTAGTCAGAACTGAAGCTCAGCTGAGTGACAAGCAATAAAATAAATAAAAGCTTGGATTAATCTCTCTCTTTGCTTCTTTAACACCATCATCTTCTCAGAATTTCCAGTGTACCCATTACCACTTTTGCCTGTGTTACTTTCTCCCTTCTCATACCCAGATATGCAAATGATATGTTCCCCAATAATTCCATCTCCCTGCTAGCTAAATGTAACCTTGCCAGCAACTTATTTTGATTAAATTCATACAAGAAATCATCCATTCCAAGTCCAACCAAGTTCTGTTTATTTGTTTGGTTGTAAACTGGCCAAGAAGATTGGTCGAAGGACCCTTTTCAGTCATAGGCTGGACCAGTGGCAGAAGACAAACATAATACAGAAATTAAACAGTAATTGGAGTTACAGAATGTGTACATTGTGAAGACTGCCAGTTAAGCATACTCATTGATTGACATAGCATATAAACAGAAATAATGAAAAGGAAAGAAAAAAAAACTGCATGGAATACACATATAGGAAAATGAAAACTGCATAAAAAAAGCTGAGATTCTTGACCATTTTATTATACAATATGAAAGGAATACAAAGAAAAGCTTAACAAGCTATATATAGTATAAGAAATTGAATGAGTAAATTTGTGGTTACCTATCCAATTATCAAGGCACAAACTGAAAGAGGCCAGTGAGTTATGTTGTTTGGTATGCAAGGGGAGCTTGTTCCATAGGTACATGAGGAACCTGTCTCTTGAAGAGATTTTGTTTATGTTTCAATGAAGGCTGATATCTTCAGAGTAAGTGGTTTTAGTCTTATCATTATTTCTGAGGTGGAAGAGGTCTAGTAGTATAGAACGTTTAATATGCTGAAAGGTGAGGCAGAGATCACTACACGGGAGGCAGTGTGACAGAAAAGCTTGATGCCTTTTTTGTGTCTGTGGGTAGTTAAAGGAACTTGGTTCTTTGATCTTTTTAGTTAGAACACATAGCAGTCTTTCTAAATGGAAATGTGCTTGGGGTGGTACATTCCAAATGGTGGACTGTTTCCTGTGGCTAGCCTTATGAAGGAAGACTGATACATTTGAACCAGAAAGATATACCCTTCTTAATAAAATCGGCATGGTAAAAAGATTTCCTAACTACATGATGATCAAACTGGATAAAAAAGATAGGAAATCACTCCACTGGTCACCCACAAGTAAAAAATAAAGTCTGTTTTATTAAACGCTTTTCATCTCTCCTTATAGGGAGACTTTTTCAGATAACAGACATGTACAAATGCAAAGTTTAAATAAAAAAGTCATCAATCATGTGACACTTAACACACACCTCCATTTAAAGACACCCTTCCCTATAACATCCACATATTATTAACTATAACTTTTATTTCAATATTTTACAAGTAATGCCTTAAATATACTCTTAATAGACTATTAGAGAAGTCCAGGATAAGAGGGCCGGTGGTTTTTACAAACCAATTTTGAGCATTAAGGGTACGATAGGAGCTAACAGTGTGGGGGACATGGGTATGGTACTAAGGACAAGAGAATAGAGTACTACAGCCCTGATTACTAGATATAGTTTCAATGTGACAGCTTTATACTCCCTTATTAACAAAAATTGGTCATTAATTTTGAATGACAATGTTCTCAGGCATAAATTCTGTGACACACCAAGAATAGTGTTCCAACGAGGGCAAAACCTGAAAAATATACTACAATACAAGGCAAAAGGTGTAAGTACATGAACAGGTATGGGTAAATGTAATATGTGTAACTTTTGCAAACACATGCAGGTTGGCCAATGCTTCACGTTGAAAGAACAGAAATATTTCTCTCCTAGGATAAGCATCACAGAACATCACACTGCACAATACTCAGACCCAGAGAATATAGCCAATCTGCATAGGAGACAAATTTGGCTCAAGTATCATCCCTTCTCTTTCCTCTTATATTCTCAGATCACATACCTGCACCCCCTTCAAATCTCACAGGAGCAAGTCCTCAAGGCACTATGTAAGGCAAAGAGCACTACTTGTATGGGGTCAGATAACATACTAGGCTGCCTACTGGCCAGCCTGAAGTAGGAATTGTCAGCACCCCCTGCACAAAGGCTATTCAGTACCAGCCTCCAAATACAACCAGCCTCCAAATACACTTTGTGCTGGATGAATGGAAGACAGCAACAGTCATCTTCTTGCATAAAGGTGGGGTGTCAATGGACCCAGGTAATTCTAGACCCATAAGCCTGACCAGCCTCATCTCTAAGACTTTGGAAAGGATCATCATGTAATTAAAAAAGAAGGATACAGGCACCCTACAAACTCTCACCCTAGCCAGTTCTGATTAGTTAAGGGAAGATACTGCCTAACTAACCTGGTCAACTTTGTCAAGAAGGTTACAGAATTAATGGATGAGGGCAAATCAATGTACACTGCATATCTAGACCTCACAAAGGCATTCAATATCATCCCATACTAAGGTATCTCAGATACATTTTCTCAGCTAAATGTAAATCCCTATATAACTCGGTGAATAGCAAATTAACTGTTAAATACAACCCAGGAAATTAGGGTGGGCAGCTTTACATCTTCCAAAAGACCTTTCTCTAGCAGTATACTCAAAGGTTCAGTCTGTGGAACACTCATTTTTGGCATTTACTCCTCAGAGGTCAGAGCAAGTGTTAAGAGTTTGAGGCTTCCAGTTTTGCAGATGACTTCCCAGAGGATACCAAGGTCTTCCAAGAGGACCTTTCTCAAACAAATAGCTGGTGCCAAAACTATGGACTAAAATTAAAAGCTAAGAAACATATAATAGTATCCCTCTTAAGCATGACTTCCATTGTAACTATCACATTGATAGCACACCCCTGAATGTCAATCCCAATGTCAGGAATCTGGAAACCCATTTCAACAACAAACTGCACTTTGATCACCACATATCAGCTACTGTAAGGATGTCCTTTTTCCTCACATAATTTATATCTAACAGTATGGTGTTCATATCCAAGCATGTAATCATTCCACTATACTTGACTTTCATTAAGAAGTCATTAAATATAATGTCCTTTTTGGTATGCATTTGTCCAAGCACTTGTCACAATTGGAATATCCAGCACACTTTGTCACTAAACAAATCAAGGGCCTAAATCATAAAAGCTATGCAGTATCATATGGCCTACTAAGATTCAACCTCTGCGTAGCATATAGGGCCTCAACAGACCCTATACTGTCAGAACTATTAAGCAATTGCAAGTCTCATGTTAGTGCTCAAGGGGTCTCAATCTATTTTTGCAACATAAATAGGACTTGCTGGAGGAATAGCTATGTATCACGGAAGAGCCATCTTCCACTCCACAGAGTACTTCTCTTACTCTATTCAAACAAAATTTGGATGTATGGATGGGGAACCTGAAATTCACCCCTGTTTAGCACCCATGCCCCTCATCGGTAAGGGCAACAAGTAAATGTCCCCACATCACATATCCTTGTTTTGCCTGTCTTAGGGTTATTCATACACAAAATATAAGGGCTAAAAAACTGCTATGGGAATTGAAGACCAGGCTTTATAAGATCCTCACAGATCAGTAGCCTGGTAAGTACCTATGAACCTAAGTATGTTGTCACCCCTGGAAGGAACTTGGCGTATTGGATCTAGTTAGTACAGATAAGACTGAAGCACCACTGGGCATATTAATTGTTTATTGTATAAGATTTCCACTTAACGATTGGATAAAGTCAGCCAGGATTAGCATATTGGGATTAACTGGTATAGAATTTAATTTATTGGGGTAATCATATGGTCATCAAGAGACATTGTGGAAGTCCACAATTGGTAATATTATGATCATTGGTTGTATTTAGCATGATTGAGATGTGCTTGAGTTCAAAATCAGTGTCATGAGGGATTTGCAGAGAGGTAATGAGAGAGTAGAAAAATACAGATACTTGCCCTCTGTTCCCATATGATATGAATCAGTGGTAAGTGTAGTACCCTTATATGGAGAGAGTGCTATCAGTACACTGAAGCTAAATTTCACTAAGTACACATTTACGTATTTGTCTGGGTGTGAAGAAGTCCTCAAGACTGGGCAGAATTTTGCTGTGACTCATGCTGTTTAGCAGTGCTACTTTAATGTTAGCCAGATTAGAATTTACTAGGTTGGATACCCAAGAGCTAAATGTTGCCTAAAAATGGCACTATAGTGGCACAAAAAGTCTTCACTAATACAGGGAATCCCTGAAAAGAGAGAGATACAGTCCATTCTTAGCAAAATGGATGGGTCTGTTGGTCATCATCTCCCATGCTGACACACATTAAGACCAATTAGTTAGCCAATTGCTGAAGTCAATTATTTTGTTTTGGAATTGTGGCATCATTCTCAGAGATGGCATTATGCATCTCAAGACAAGTCTTTTCTGCCTTAGAAACATGCATAGATAGCTCAGATATGTGTCTCTGCATATCTCTTGAGGTGGCATGCCTAAGGTTATTCATCCTTTTTCTTTCTCTCTTGGTCTCTCTGTCTGTCTATGTATGTGTGTGAATAACTAAACGGTCATATATGTATTTGGATGTAGGGAATTAAGGGCTCTGCCCACATCACAAATCTTGGAACCACAAAGCAGCATCTGACCATGGCATTTTCTTTGCCCAGCCTGATGAGTGGAATGCCAGTGTCCCTGCCTGACTATGGAGTTATCTAATACTACTATATTGCCATGTGTAGCCACAACTTCTGAAGACATTATGGCTGTGGGTTTTGAGTCAAAACAACATCTGTTAGGTGCAGTTGAAGGTACAGGTGAAGGGTGTATTTGTGGAAATAGAGCTATGATGCTGACATTTGTCTAAGCAGTGTCTAGGAGGCTAAGGTAGTTATTTCTTTACAACCTCAGCACAAGTGAGTCTGGTGCTAAGTCACTATGATGTGGTATTAAGGTATATAATGATATATGTGGCATGTCTGAGAGAATGGCCTTCCAAACTAAGTGAATATTTGCATCTCTCACAAGTTGTACCAGTACACATAAGACAGGATCATCAGTGAGCATGAGGCAGTGTACCTAGTGCAAGCAGGCTGTCAACAGAAAGGGACAAATCATACTACGAGCCCATATCAACATGGACAGAGAGTGATCGTATAAGTTACTAACTAATAAAATTGTTGAATTCCCACAAAAGTAAAATAGAAGGAGCCTTGAATTGAACAGTGGTTTACTCACGGACTACTTCCTGACTGCTTACTAGTGCTGGTTTCACTGCATGCAGCTAGGAATCAGTGATCCTGTGCTCCTTCTCTCACGGGATCAAAGCAGGAGCATTAATCCCAAGCTGCTTCCTGAGTAGTGGATTGGAGGCTGCCAGCAATCAGTAGCTGCCCCATGAAATAGTCAGCTTGCTGTAGTCCTTTCCTGGTAGATGCACCGACTATCTTGCTCAGCACCTCACACAACAGGGCATTGAGCTACACAGTGATCTGCAATTTGTATTGACAAGGTTTGCACTGAAATGATAACCGAACATTTGGGGAAATCGCACACGCAACACCAATAAGAGACAACTAGGAATCAATGTCCTCTGTTCCTTCTCTCATTAGGACTAAAATAGTAGCACTATTCCCAAGCTGGATCCCAAAAATGGGTCAAAGACTCCCAACAATTCATAGTCTCTAGGACGGTTAGGAATCATTGCCTCTCTAATCTTTTTCTTTGTGGTGGTAAAACAGCAGATAAGACTGGCAGGCACTTTTAAAGTCAAACTTACATAAGGGGTGGACAATTCAAGAAGCATGGGGTTTAGAAACATAAATTAGGCAAGATGGTGGGGGTGAGGAAAGAATACAGTATAGTCACAAATCAGCTATAGCTTTAGTTTTTGGAAATACACTGGTTGGATTGCATCAACTCTTGCACTTCACTACACTTCTCCAAATTTTGAGCAGTTAAAGGGTAGCTGCCTCCATTCTCACTGCACCAGATGGTTTCTCAGCTTTATAGGATGATACAACAGTGAGCATCTCTAATATACATGTGAATTGCAACACTGGCAATGCAAGATTTATATCCGATGCAGTAATGCATTGTGTTTTGGCCTTGAGTACATTACGATTATGCAAGTACGCACATATACATGCATATATAGAGACAGACAGACAAAGAGAGAAAGAAACATACTCTGTCCATATGTTGTGGTCATTCACATTTTTATTTGTACAGATAAGCACAATGTAAGCAAAGCCAACATATAATACATTATGCATTAGATATTTGTATTCTCAGTGTTACAATTCACAGGAACAGACCTCCCAACCGTCCCGTTGCTTTATCACGTTTTTCTGATCTTTGGGAAGGCTACCACGATTCCCCGGGCACCCCTTCATCCGCACATTTTCATTTCTTTTTTTAAATTTTCTCATTCTGGCTGGCGGTTGGAATTAACGTGAAGTTCAAAAAACGTCGTGGATGGGCAGCAGCATCATCAGGGCAGGGACTGGAAGCAAATGTGGACAATGGACATGGATATTAGCTTTATAGTGTTATTTACATAACGGCACCGTTATTTACATAACAGCAGCTTTCAGGTGCTGGGGCCTGAAGGAATATCATGCATGAACACTGCTTGTTATATTGGCCCAGAATGCTGAGAGTTCATCTGGTGCATGGAAAATGGAGAGTGTTGCCAATATCCATATCAAAGGTTTACCTATGACCTGTTGTATCACAGTTTTTTTACTCACTGTATATTGTAAAATAGAATTCAAAAATGGTGAGATGAAAAATCTAGGAAAAAAGAAGTAATCTTTTTTTGCAGGTAACAAGCAGCCCCCAACCCTCATGTGGGAACATCCATGCATTGCCAGCTTACATGACATCACGACATAATACATTGGACTGAAACTCGCAGTGACATTCAATTTTCAAAAAGAAACATCTCATCTGAAAAGCCATTGATGGCTCACAGGCATAGCTCTCAACTGTACAGATTTTTTGCAGAATGTCCAGACGTTTGTCTCATATTTTTGGTCCCTTTTTCATAAAATTGTGGTTTTCTATCAAATTAGTGGCAAATCATTAAAGACTGAAGTTAGAAAATAATGACAGCCATTTGAGTTTTAGACTCCATACCCTTCAGAAAATTCCTGCTAATGCAACACCTGTTATTCTGTCAACTTTCTAAGTTTGTACGAACAATATTTAAAAATTGTCCCTATTTTTGGACATTTGTTCCACTTTTCTTAATGGCTTTGTCCAGATTCCTTGCTCTAAGAGGTTGAGAGGTATGCATAGGATAACCCTTATCAAATCTAGTGTACCATTTTAATTTCTCTGAAACTAAGTATAGTGTAGTGTAAGAATTCTTGGAGAGTCAGGCAAGAAAACTGCTACTGGAAAAAGGACTGGATAAAAAAGGTAGACTTGGGCTGGTATTTCACTCAAAAACTTCATTATGCTCAATCTCAACCATTATCTCCCTACTCAAAACAGTATCTTGGAAATTCTTAATGACTTCAAACTCACACACGGCTGATCACTGAACCCATCAAACCAAACCCTATCTCTTCTCATCGCTCGCTTCTTGATCTTACTATTACTAATAATCCTAACATTATTTCTCAAATTCTCATTCACCTTGGTTCCTTCAGTGACAGTTGTCCAAACAGCTTCAATTTCTTTCCTCACTCAACAAAATCCCTCCCTCCCTCCCTCCTCCTCATATAATTTCGGAACAAATCCCAATCTAACATTCTCAATACTAAAGACAATACTAGCCTCATTAGACTGGTCTCCTCTTCTCTGTTCTTCTGACATTAACCACCGCAGCATTCTCACACAAATTCTCACTAACCTCCAGGACTCACTCTTCCCTAAAATCACATGGTTCTATAAATTCCCTAAAAATAACTGGCTCACATACAATCTCAAATGCCTCTTTAGTCTCTGGCACAATGCCTGGCATACTTCAAAAAC
The DNA here is from genome assembly GCF_019279795.1 of Protopterus annectens. Lineage (NCBI taxonomy): Eukaryota > Metazoa > Chordata > Ceratodontiformes > Protopteridae > Protopterus > Protopterus annectens. The sequence continues at coordinate 277,490,067 of NC_056748.1, forward strand.
AACTCATTCTCAACCACCAGGCAACACTATACTAGCAAAAAATCAGCATAGAATTATCAGTATATTGTAATAATTGCATATAGCGTGTGTAAAAATGTATATTATTTATATCTATACATATTCTTTTTGGATTCTTCACCAGTTTTCTTGTAGTCACGTTATGCAGTTTCTCTTGCTGCAATGAGCTTTGTTACCATGGAGTTAATCCATGGATCCCCTGTTTTTTATACTGATGAGACAGATTGGTGTTGACTTGTCCAATGTATTTTTAATGATGTGTTTAGATACTCCAGTGGTGAACTATTATCCGTAAATGTATTTATAGTTCTGTGATATTCAGTGTATCGCAGGAGTTCAGATACAGTGCTCCCTGCTTTCCTTATTCACAGTGTATTTAAGGTATAATAACACTTTGCTTCTCACAATTTATTTACGTTATTACACTTTGCTTCTCACAAGTGCATCTATTTCATTAAGCCTGTACAGTATCTACATTCTGTTTAGCTGGCTGATTAGTTTTGCACATTTCACTGTTTAGATCCTCTGTAAATTGATAGTGATGACTCATTTCAGTAATCCCATCCCTTTCACGTAGCCCTTTTTATTTTGCCTTTGTGAAATGTTACTGTGTTCTTCACATCTTTTTGCTTTTCTCTTTATTGACAAATGCCACAAAAAGTACATCAGTTGTAACAGCTCTGGACTGGATGCAGATTGTAATAGTACTGATTCAGGCAACTGACCACAGTTCAGGGGTGCCACATGGCCAACCACTCAGTATATAATTTTATTAAAGCTTTGTTATGTTAAGCATCGCTAACTAATTTTACTTAGCTTATGTGTGTCAAAGGAAAAATATACTTTAAAAATGATCAAAACACGGTAGGTTCAGGTTAAGGCACTTTAATCTTGCAGCAAGGAGACAAACATGCTAATACAGAGTTTGTCTAACCAGAAACAGGAAATGCATTCATTTTTATAGGTTATCAAATTAACTCTGTCCTACCATGCTGACGTAACGAATTACCACCTTTTGGTCATCATCTGCTGACCATCTTTCCCATGATTTTCTGCTGATTTAAACAATTTTTATGTGAAACTTCCTGAGGAAAACAACATGGCCTTGGTTACTTTCAGTTAGATACTTTTTATGTTACATTCAAGATACTATAGCTAAATCGAACACAATGCTAGTAGTTAATTTCTCTAATAATCTTTTGTCTACCTTATCTCTAAACTACTGCAGCTGCAGAGGTTCCCATCCTCTGAACAAGGCTGTTTGTCTCGAATCATTACATTTATAAAATGGTATATTGTCTATTCATATGCTTCTAACCTAGCAGATTAACACCTGCTTCTCAAGTACATTTCCACAAGGCATAAACAAGAATATTGCTGTGCTAGCAGTTACTAGGTCAGAGGGCAACTTGCAAGTTTCAGTAAGCATGCTGCAGTTTTAGTAAAGCATATTTTCAGTCTCATATG